>NW_019240753.1:51477-93161 GCF_002742605.1 Olea europaea var. sylvestris | reverse complement strand
TTATCTCCTTGAGTGTACTCAACAAAAGATAAATTTTAGTTAAGTTAAACCCATCATTCAGAAATATCAAATATTTCATAGTGTCAAACATATCCCTAATAGACCAGCCTTGAGTGTACTCAACAAGTTAAGGTCGATTTAGGATTCTCATTTTTCACTATAATGATGGAAGACACATAATACCAACTTAATATTTTAACGAGGGATTTAACATGCAATGGTCTCATCAAGAAATTATATATATATATAGACACACACACATCAACTATGCGAATAAATATATATAAATAATAGTATGAATGATTATGGACTTGTTTTATCCAGTTTTCCCGAGTCAAAGGGAAGACTAGTTGGTCAATTCCTAAGGGGTACAACATTGGATCAACACCAATGTACCATCTCTATGGTGTCCACCTCTTCTTGCGCCTTCAATTAGTCAAACTGCAACATGTATCCTATACTAGTTGGCACACAGGCCTAAAAGAAATCGGACTCCCAGGCCCATAATAATAACAATAACAACAGACTCACAAGTCCAATATAATAAAGAGCTCGCAGGCTCATAATAACATTAATAATGGACTCGCAGGTCCAAAACAATTAAGGGCTCGCAGGCCCATAAAACAACAAGAAGTAAATCAACCATTCAACACATCCATATGGTCGAGTCCATAATCATCCATAATTAAACATTTATCATATAAAAGTTTCCTATGTATAATATCTAATATTATATGCAATGTCTCATAAATCTAGCAATTATAGTCATCAAAACTAATTTTAAAATTTTGGATCGAAATAATTAAATGATTAATTAATCATATTAATTAATTAACTTAATTGGTGGGCCTATGTTAATTAAAATCAAATTCTAACTAAATCCCGTATTAGAGTCTTCCATAACTATTGGGCGAAGTAATTTAATCAAAATCGAATTTTAATTAATTATTCAATTATAGTCATACTCTAAATTTTAATTTGCATTGGGAAGTGGTATTAATTGAAATCAAATTTTAATTAATATAATATTAGAGTCAAACTCTAATAAAATTGAATTAATATTTTAATTTAGGACAAAATTCCCAAATAAAATAAAAATTCAATTAAGGGTTAAAATTAAATATTTAAGTTAAAATCTAATTTTAACAAATATATAAAAATCGTCAATTTTAAATAAAATTTAAATTTGGGTCAAAATTAAAATTATGGGTCAAACCCATTTAAGATTTAATTTTAAAAACAATTTAAAAATCAAATACAAAACACTTTTGAAAAATTACAAATTTGACCCAATTTAAAATTTAACAATAGGGGCTTCATTATTCATAAATTGCAGAAAAGCCCTCCATTTAAAACCTTCATATGATTGTTGACATATCGGAACGATGTCGTATTAGCGGCCCTTAGTAGAGCAACATCTAACACCATCAAAGTATGTCTGTCTTCATACAAGGCACTATGATGACCTCAAGTCATAGGACCAATTCCACTGCCGAACATTAGAGATTAACCACTGAAACTCAGATAGTTATCCATGTGGAATCTCTTAGTGAGTCTCCAATGTTTTGTTCTATAACAAAATATCTACATGTTCATTTAAGTGTCACCACACTTTAGCTCGTGAGATCAGCTACTCACTTCACAAGTAAGAAATGCCACACGTGATGGTCTATCTGTATTAACGATATCTGTATCTCGTTATTACTTACGACCACAGTTTATTCAAGATCCAATCATATATAATTTGTATCTCACAATCACAACTCCTTGTGATTAACAAATCTCTTAAACTTGGATCTTCGGACTCTATTATTTAATATTATTTATCACAAAATTAATTTAAATAATAGATCTTACCAAAATTAAATGTATTAAACATATTAAAAGTGTTTACAACCTAAACCGATTGAATCTAGGGCATAACACTTACATCATGAACAAGATGCTGAGGTAAAGGAAGAGTATTATTCTAGTGATTAGACAAATAAGGTAATATGTGGTAGTAATGTGGATCTTTATCGATCACGTGCGGCTAATTGGAGGGACACACTTACCATCTCTATTATGTTCTTGTATCATGTTGAACCTCATGAATTGCCCGCAATTTGCAGGTAAAACTACCATCTTGTTGAACTTCATGACCTATCCATGCAAGAAAACAAAATTGTTGACACTGCAAAAATGGGGCTCGAAGGCTTGTAAAAGGTCTGTTTATATAGTAGGAATATTATTGAGATTTAAAGAAGTATAGAGTGCCATATGATAATTAGACCTTGTCACGAAATAAAGGAATGCGAATAATATGGCAAGATGGAAATTAAACTAGAACACAAGATTTACATGGTAAAATATATAACATGGGCAGAAGAGAAGAATTTATTAATATCAATAATGGAGGATTACAAATAATTGTGTAGAATGTAAGGATTGATTTTTCGCAGCTCATTCGTCGAGTAGGACTTAGTTTCCTGGCTAGTCAAGTAGTTTTCTATCACAAGTTTGCTTACTATATTCACCACATGGAACATAATGTGTAACTGTTACATATATTAAATCATTATCAGGAGTGCAATCATTGAGCATATCAATCAAGTTACAAAGCTGGGAGAAGTTTTGTTCGAGTTATTATCAGAAGCTCTTGGCTTGAAACCCGAACATCTAGGAGGGGCCCTGGAATGTGGCAGAGGACCACATTTAGTTTGCCATTACTATCCAGCATGCCCAGAGCCCGACCTGACATTGGGAACAAGGAAGCACATTGATCCTCCATTCTTAACTATTCTTCTGCAAGACCAAATTGGTGGCCTCCAAGTCTTACGGGATAACCATTGGGTTGATGTTCCACCCCTATCTGGGAGTTTTGTGGTTGCTATTGGCAACCTCCAGGTAAGTTTATGCCTAAAAGGGATTTCAATTTTAGTCAATGATCAGTGCTAAATCATGTCAAATTGCAGTGATTCCTAGGAAAACCATACTAGTTTTTTATAGGGTCAATTTTTCTGCGTTAAATTTTTGCCTATATGCGACCAAGTTTCTTACTTAGTCAGCCTTTAATGACACCCAGATTTATTTAGGGAATGAAGAATTGCAACACTTTATGACAAGGACGAACACAACAATTGTAGGAAAACACTTGACAACTTTCATTACCGTAATAATAAAAGACTACTCACAAAATAGGCTATGTGATAGTTTTTGTGTTGTTGTAGTGATGAGATATGATGATTGAGGATGTTTTGTATAGAATAATTTTGGGGGTAAAAAAATAGTTGGCTTTTTATTGAAAGTTAATAGTTTGAAAGATTTTGGTAGAAAGTAATTTGGTGGACAAAGTGGGTAGGAGAAAGGAATTTTATTAGAATGATGATAGCTTACAATAGCTTGAGCTTTGTCTAGCTTCTTTTTTCTTACTAACAAATGAGGGATCATGCTCTATTTATAGACTCTTATCATATCTTCTAGAGAATTCTACAAGTGTCTACAACCTATACAAGATTTTTTTGGTGTCCAAGTTACTCTAGTGGAATCTAGACAATTCTAATTTTTTATTATACTTGCTTACCAAGGAATTCTAGGATATTGTAGGCAAGTAATTCTAGATTCTTCTAAAAATGAGCATCATTAAATTTATCACTATGGATAACAGCAATGCACTCTATGCAACTTTGTCTCATGCCTTGAGTACTTATAAATTTGTATGGCTGATACCCCGAGCCATTAGGGTAATATTTCAAATGTTTTCCAATTTCCACCAAGAAAACTATCCGAAAACTGTCCCAACCAAACAGGTAACCAACTTGTCTGCAAAAACTGCTTTGCACATTTCAATCCCTTGACATGTAAATGCTGAAAGTAACCACCTCAGTAAACTAAGTCCAGCCAGCTTCAAACTTGCCCACAAAACTAAATTCTAGGCCTGCACACCACGAATCTGCTAGGTTAGCATTTGCGACTCTCAAGGGGTAACTCTAGTCTAGTTTATATCTAAAAGGGCTTCAAATTTCACTCATTATTGTCATTATTCCTTCAAATATATTTTGGTTTAGATGATATCAAATGATGAGTTCAAAAGCGCTGAGCATAGAGTTCTTGCCAATCCTGTCGCGTGTTTCTTAACAGGTGTTGCTGTACCTCCAACGATTTATGGTCCAATCAAAGAGTTGATATTAGAAGAAAACCCCCCACTATACAAAGAATTTACAGTCAGTGAATATGTGACCAAGTTTTACTCCAAGCCTATCGATAAATCTGGTCTTGAGTATTGGGCTGTGATGCCAAAAAATAAATATTTGTGTGTCCAGCACATTTGGGCAATGATGATATTAAAAAGGTCCAACAGATACTACCCAGCCCATTTCCCAATAAATCAATGTTGAAAGCAAATGAAACCCGGCCCAAACACAATAACCCACGTGTGTCGCTCTGGACCCTTTGATCTACTTAGCCTAACATCTACGGTGATGACCCATTAATATATAAACGGGGTCTGAGACGTTTTACCCTAATTCGAGTCATATTTTCACTGCCTCTTTTGTGATATTTTCTCTCGAACCTTCTAGGTTTCTCTCTTTGGTGACTCTGTGTCTTCTGCCTCTTCTCCTTCTTTGTGAATCTGGTGATTAAGCCATAAAACCTCTAGTTTTGTGGCTACTGTGTGGACGTCTAGTCTGTGTGAATGTTCGATTGTGTTTAGTCGAGAGTTTCCTGTTCGTGTTTGAGGGTTTTGGGTCCATTGTAGCGACTACCTCTGTGTTTGTTGTTTGGGACTGTGGTTTATGAGTTTTCACATTGTACAGATGGGTACAATGCATAATCTGAACCTGAATCGATGAAAATCTTGATGCCTTTGGTCTGAAAGTTTTCGGTCATTTGTTGAGTCGATTTGAGCCTTTTTCTTGTAATAGTGGTATCAGAGCCTTTAAAGGCCGTTCAAGTCCCTATCTCCGACGACCGATCGTGAGAAATTAATTTTCACGATCGGATTTTTTGGAAGATGAACAGTCGGCTACGGATCTTGATTCTGTTTATGATTTCTTGAGTTTTTCTTGGTGAACTAATTTTGATGTTGGTGGTTCTTGCAAACGGAAAATATTGATTTCAAATTCCCCTTTGTGAACTGGCTTGAAAGAAATTGAGCCTCCTGTGTGCTACTTAATCTGCCGGTCGAATTCTCTAACTCATTTAGGTTTTTCTTTTAAATTGAAATACATGATTTATTTCTTAATGTCGAGAATTTGTGTATTTCTTGTGATGATTGTGTTCTGAATTTTTTTTTGGAATATTGCATAATATTCTTTGTTTTAAAGTGTTCTGCACGTGTTTAATCTTGTTGATTAATTCTGAATTTCAGTATAAAATCTATTAATTAATCTTTGTGATTAATTTTTTGATCCCTGTAGACTGCATATTAATCTTGGTGGCTGTTAATTGACAATTTGTCTTTAAACCGCACACTTTGCACTACACTACTGTGTTATTTGGGTTGAGCCTTGACTTGAGGTCTTTGAGCCTCACGGAATCCTGGTGAACCCAAGACACAACACTGCATATTGAAGTGTTTATTATTCTTCTTATTGGTTACTGTTTTTGTTAATATTCACTGTGTTATATCCCCTGATAGTTTTCGTACTGTGTGTGATACTTTGTGATTGTATACATCCTGTGAAATATCTTCTTCTTCCTTCTGGTTGAACTTTAACCCTCAAAAGCTTTTCTTATATTGATTAAAAACTTCAAATGACAGCAGGACCATTTGAACTTGGGGGTTTTAATGGAAATGATTTGGTAGCAAAAAATGAGGGGGGTTCTTGTTCAACAGAAAGTGTCTAAAGCTATAACTAGTGAATATCCTGCTACTATGATTGATGAACAAAAGACTGAATCTGATGATCTTACCTATACTTTCATTATTCTTCACTTGTCTGATCCAGTATTAATAAAGGTTGGTAAATTTGATAATGTAAAAGCCTTATGGGATAAACTTGAGGACTTTATTTGATAAAATCATTACCGAATAAGCTATTTCTGTTGGAAAAAATTTTCAGCTTCAAAATTGATATGTCCCAAAACTTAGATGATAATCTTGACACTTTTAATAGACTGGTATAAGATATAACTAATGCTGGGGATAAAGTATCTGAAGAATATAAGGCTGTAATTTTGTTAAATTCCATACCTAATGTGTATAAAGATGTTACGACAACTATTAAGTATGGAAGATAGTCTTTAACACCTGAGATAGTGATTGATGCTTTAAGAAGCAAGGATTTGGAAATTAGATGTGAGAGACATGGCAAGGAAAGTGAGAACCTATTTGTAAGAGGTAGACCACTAACCAGATCTAGTAATAATCAGGGTAATCAAAGTAATTAGGGAAATAATACCTTTAGGAAGAAGGGAAAGGGTAGACAAAGGTTAAAGTCTAGAAATGGAGCTAGAAAATGTTATGATTGTGGAAAAATGGGACACTACATTAAAGACTGTTTTAAAAAGAAAAATGAGCAAAGAGAATATTGTTGAACCTCTAGGTGAGGGTACTGTTGATGTCTATGTTGTGACTGAGTCCTTCTCTGACTTGAACTCTGCAAATTATGCAGATAATTCAAGTCAGAGTGCAGAGTGGATCTTAGATTCTTGTTGTACCTTTCATATGACCTTTAGAAAGCATTGGTTGCTTGATTTTAAGTATTTAGATGGATGTGAGGTTGTTATGGGTAATAATGCAGCCTGTAAAGTGTTGGGGATAGGCAGTGTGACTTTAAAATTTGATAATGGGTACACCTTTACCTTAGAAAGGGTGAGGTATATACCAGATTTAAATAGAAATCTAATTTAAGTTGAGAACTTAGATGACATAGGTCTCCAAGGAAAATTTGGAGAAGGTTTCTTGAAAATAGTTAAAGGATCTTTAGTTATTTTCAAGGGCATTAAAAGAAATGGAATCTATGTCACTAAGGCTAATATTTTAAGTCACACTGCAGAATCCTCTATGGCTGAGAGTGATGCTACATTGAAATGGTATAATAGGTTAGCCCATGTGAGTGAAAAAGGTTTACAAATCTTAAGTAAGAAAGGTGCCTTTGGTAGTGATGTAATTTCTAAAATTCCTTTTTGTGAATATTGTACCTCAGGCAAACAACATAGACTTCACTTTAGTACAGAAAAATATAAAGCTACATCTATCCTAGAGTATATACATTCTGATTTGTGGGGTCCATCATCCACCACCTCTCAAGGTGGGAATACGTATTTTTTATCCTTAATTGATGATTTTTCAAGAAAAGTATGGGTATTTCTTTTGAAACAAAAATCAGACAATTTTGGAAAATTTAAAACTTGGAAAAATTTGATTGAAAATCAAATGGATAAAAAGATTAAAATTTTAAGGATAGATAATGGATTAGAATTTTGTAATACTGATTTTGAAAAATTGTGTATGGATGATGGTATTCTAAGACATAAAACAGTACCATATACCCCAAAACAGAATGGTATAGCTGAAAGGATGAATATGACAATCCTAAACAAGGTTAGATGTATGATGCTTAGTTCAGGTGTCCCTAAAGTGTTGTGGGGAGAGGCTGTTATGACAATAGTTTATATTATAAATAGGACCCCAACTAGTGCATTAGATGGCAGGACACCTGAGGAAGTGTGGACAGGTAGGTTGGCTGACTATACACACTTAAAAACCTTTGGTTGTGCAGAATATTCACACCAAAGTGTAGGAAAACTTGAGCCTAGATCCCAGAAATGTGTTTTTATGGGATACCCTGAAGGAGTGAAGGGGTACAGGCTTTGGGTAAGAGAAATTGGGGGTTTTAAAATGATAACCAATAAGAATGTGACCTTCAATGAAAATGAGATGCCTTGTTTAGATAGGAAGGCCTCAAGTGAAGAGCCTAAGAGCCAGGAAGAGGAAAATACTAGGCTGCAGATAGAACTTGAACTTTCACCTGATCCTATAGTTGAAAATCAAGAGAAAAATAGAACTGTGGAAGAATCAGATGATGAAACAGTTCAAGGACCTGCTAGTGAGTTAGTGAACCCTTTAGGTGATTATCAGTTAACTAGAGATAGGGTTAGAAGAGAAATAAGAGAGCCTATTAGGATGCAAGACTATTTGTCACTTGCTATGTTGTCATATCAGGATTTAACTTTTAAGGAGCTTAAATCCTATGAAGAGGCTATTAGTTGTCAGTCTTCCAAAGAATGGCAACTTGCTATGGAGGAAGAAATGAGGTCCTTAGTGAAGAATAAGACCTGGAGCTTAGTATCTAAACCTGAAAATAAATCTCTAGTTGACTGTAAGTGGGTTTATACTGTTAAAGAAGGCAATCCTCCTAATCAGCCCCTTAGGTTTAAAGCCAAATTAATGGCTAAGGAGTTTACCCAAAAACCTGGTATTGATTATAATGAAATTTTTTTCTCCTGTTGTGAAATATACTACCATTAGAGTCATGCTTGCATTAGTTACACATTATGATTTTGAACTAGAGCAAATGGATGTTAAAACTGTTTTTTTGCATGGAGACCTTGATGAAACCATATATATGAGACAGCCACAAGGTTTCATTGAAAATAGAAAATCCGATCATGTATGCCTGTTAAAAAGATCACTTTATGGCCTAAAACAATCCCCTAAGCAATGGTATAAATGTTTTGATAACTTTGTGTCTTCAGTTGGCTTTGTTAGAAGTTTATTTGACCATTACTTGTATTTTAAAAGGGGTAACAGCAACTGTGTGACTATTTATTTGCTGTTATATGTGGATGATATATTGTTAATTGGTCAGAAAATAAGTAATATAAATGATATTAAAAATAAGCTTAGTGCTGAATTTGAAATGAAGGACCTTGGGCATGCTAAAAGGATTTTAGGGACAGACATTAAAAGAAATAGATCCCAGCAGTTACTAATGTTATCACAAACTGATTATGTGAAAAAGGTCCTATCCAAGTTTGCAATGCATGATTCTAAATCTGTGACATTACCCATTGCATGTCATTTTAAGTTGAGTAAAGATCAATTTCCACATGATGAATCTGATATTAAATATATGGAAAAGTGCCATATTGAAATGCTGTTGGATCTGTAATGTACACCATGGTTTGCACACGACCCGATGTTGCACATGCTATAAGTACCTTAAGTAGATTTATGTCCAACCCTGGCCTTGAACATTGGAATGCAATGAAATGGTTATTAAGGTACTTGAAAGGCTCAGCGACTTAGGCTTATGTTTTAGATCTAGTAAAGAGGGAGTTATTTTAAAGGGATACGTAGATTCTGACTATGCCGGTGATAGAGATAACAGGAAATCAACTACTACTTATGTGTTTACTTTGTGTGATACTTGTATAACTTGGAAGTCTCAATTGCAATCAATTGTAGCCTTATCAACTACTGTGGCAGAATATGTGGCTGCAACTCTTATGGCTAAAAGGTCTTTTAAGTGAGGTAAATGAATCTGTTGACCCTGTTGTTGTTTACTTTGATAGTCAAAGTGCTATACATTTATGTAAAAAAGCTAGTTTTTCATGAAAGAACTAAACACCTGGATGTGAGAATACATTTTATTTGAGATATTGTGGAAAAAAAATCTATTTTGCTTGCGAAAATCCCTACTCAGTTTAACCCCGCTGATATGGGTACTAAGGTACTTCCTCTAAATAAGTTTAAGTGATGTTTGCAACTCTTAAGAATTGATACTGGATAAACTTTGTGTTTGTGTAGGTATATTTGGCTTGGGGTTGATGATCTAGAAAGAATTATACCAATTGCTTGAAAAGTCTTTTGTTATATATTTTTTTCTTTGTCTTTGTGAGTTTGGATCATTGGCATCAAGGAGATTTATTGGGCTATGATGCCAAAAATAAATATTTGTGTAACCAGCCCATTTGGGCAATGATGATATTAAAAAGGTCTAATAGATACTACCCAACCCATTGCCCAATAAATCAATGTTGAAAGCAAATGAAACCCGACCTAAACACAATAACCCACGTGTGTCGCTCTGGACCCTTTGATCTACTTAACCTAACATCTACGGTGATGACCCATTAATATATAAACAGGGTCTGAGACGTTTTGCCCTAATTTGAGTCATATTTTCGCTGCCTCTTTTGTGATATTTTCTCTCAAACCTTCTGGGTTTCTTTGGCGACTCTGTGTCTTCTGCCTCTTCTCCTTCTTCGTTAATCTGGTGATTAAGCCACAAAACCAAAGGTTTTGTGGCTATTATGTGGACTTCTAGTCTGTGTGACTGTTCGGTTGTGTTTAGTTGAGAGTTTCCTGTTCGTGTTTGAGGGTTTTGGGTCCATTGTAGTGACTGCCTCTGTGTTTGTTGTTTGGGACTGTGGTTTATGAGTTTTCACATTGTATAGATGGGTACAATGCATAATCTGAGCCTGAATCGATGAAAATCTTGATGCCTTTGGTTTGAAAGTTTTCGGTCATTTGTTGAGTCGATTTGAGCCTTTTTCTTGTAACATTGAGGATTTCAAGTTATGAGGCTAGCAATTTCTGCATAGCAAAAATGCAGAAGTTATGCCATTCTATAATTAAATGATGAGTAATTGGCACATGCAAAACTAAGATTTGGTGTCTGTATCTCCCTCTTTATTTTCTCACGGGATACTTACGAAAATGTCATTATAAATTTAACAAGAAAATTAATAACACTTCACTTGTTATTTCACTTGTATTCTGTATTTTTAATTGCCAACGTCATCAGCTATCAAAGTGTTTTGTAATTAAGGATATTTTATTACTTTTAAGTGTTTTATTATTATTATTATTATTTTTTTTTTTTGTAAATATGAAAATCCCTAAATCGCAATTTGAAACTGAATCAAACCATATATTATGATTTGGTTTTTTTGAGTTTTACACAACTTGACCTGGATGGGAAAATAATAATAATAATAATAATAATAATAATAATAATAATAATAATAATAATAATAATAATAATCAAAAACCACTCAAATCGAATAATAATAATAATAATAATAATCAAAAACCACTCAAATCGAATAATTTACGTAGTTAAGAGTACAATGATTTATCTAAGTTTAAATAAGCACTCTAATTAGCCCATGTTTGAATCCTTTTGTTTTAAAACTCTTTTTCTACATAATCATTTTTAACCATGCATTTACATAATAAAATATTTTGCATACTAACTCAAAAATTTTCCGTATTTTAACCACACATTCTGCCAAAAATACTATTCAAAACTCTTTAAAATTGAAATATTGGCTACCAAACAGGGTCTTAATTTAATCTAAATGATTGATTGAAAGTGATTTTATGAAAAATGTATAGTTAAAAAGTAGGTAAAATATATGGAAAAAAGCAGAAAACCCACCATCTTACATACTTGGACAATGCGTTTGAGGATTTTGAAATGCGATGGAACTCTTATTTCTAATCGATGCTATAACCCTGAAAGCTGGATACAAAGGAAAGTTGAGTATTGCTACATCTCTAGATTCTAACATCAAATTTACCATCTTGCATTTGGTATAGTCAATGGCAAGAATGATTTAAGATGCGTTGGGTCTGCATGAAACTGAGGGAAATAATTGGAAATGTCAAAAACCTTGCAGTTGTAACTGACCGGGTGTAGCCAATAATAAATGGCATTATTGAAGTTTTTCCTAATGTACATCATGATAATTGTATGTATTATATATAATGCAACTTGAAAACAAAGTATCGAGAAAGTGGGTTGCATTGTTAAGGAGAGTTGCAGAGACTTACAATTTGAAGAGTTTGATAAGTTTGTGGTAAAAATAATAAATAATAAATAAATCACATGATGCATAGGATTATCTAACAGAGATGGGAATCAAACAGTGGGCACCGTCACATTTTAGGACGTCAATATAACATGATGACGTTGAACAATGCGGAATTGCTCAATGCATTATTAAAGAAAGATTGAAAGTTACCAATTTTCGTAATGATTGAGTACATTTGTAACAAGCTACAACAATTGTTTCAGATCGATGTGAGTAATCACAGATTTGCAAAAGTGTTCCAACCCCTGCCTAGAAAGATAAATTCTTCAAAACTCTAGAGATGGCGAGAAAGCTAATTGTGGACCCACTGGATCAATCTCCATGAGATGCGGACATAAGATCGGATTCATCGTGGACTTGAATAATAATACTTGCACGTGTAGACAATTTCAATTGCAAAACTTCCATGTACGTATATAGTCATAGTGACTATCCATAGAGAATTTCCACTGTACAACTTATGCACTCATTATTACATGGTTATTTATTGGAGAGCATCTTTTGCCGAAACTACTAAATGAAGTTGAGTGAGAAGTTTCCGACCACATTCTTCCACTTAATAATTTGTTGCCACCCGAAGTTAGAACGTGTATTCCTGAATGTAGGCGTATGTCTAGAATGACATCTATCGAAAAGTTTCCTCGATCGCGTAGGTGCAGAAGGTGAGGCGCAACAGGGTATATCGCGTAGGTGCGGAAGTTAGATCATACTACATAATAATCCGACGGATGTGTAATTTCTATTTAGATCTAGTGTAATCTTTATTTATAGTACTTTATTGTTTGTAAATTTTGAAAATTGTAGTATGTTGCTTATTTTGTTAATATTATTGTCATTATATATAAAATTAAATATATTACAATTACTTATATAATAAATAGAAAAAACTAAAAAAGGTTAGTTTAAAGATCCACTGGAATATATAGACTTAATTCTATGCATGTGAAACATGAAGGATCCATTGGGACCACATTATGTCGAAAGATAGCAAAAATCAAAGTGTGGGAACCAAATTTTAACTTTTTAATAGTTGATGGAGAATATATAGACTCAATTTTATGCGCTTGAAACATGAAGGTCCTTGTACCTTGATTCATCATATTTTGACACAATGTCGTTTTGGTGGATCCTTTATGTCTCAAGTGCATACAATTGAATTTATTTATTCTCTGATAATTGTTTTTTTGTTTTTTCACCAACTATAAAAAAGTTGCAATTAGGTCATCGTACTTTAATTTTCACCATCTTTCGACATAATTTCGTCCCCATGGATCCTTTATGTTCCAAATGCATACATTTGATTCTATATATTCTCCAATCATCCTTTTTTTTTTTGTTTCTCATCAACTATTAAAAAGTTGCAATTAGGTACTCATACTTTAATTTTTGCTATCTTTCGACATAATGTCGTTTTGATGTATCCTTCATATTCCAAGTGCATACAATAGAGTCTATATATTCTCTGATCATCATTTAAAATTTTTTTTATCAGCTATTAAAAAGGTGCAATTAGGTCCCCGTACTTTGATGTTTTCTTTCTTTTGAGCTCAGTTAAATATATTCTTACAACTAAATATACAATTACATTAAAAATATTCACAATTAAATATTTTTAAGCAAAATTTCAACCAATTATTACAAATAAATATATTCACAATTACATGAGCAATACTTACATTTCAAAAAAAAAAAAAAAAACAATATACTACAGATCACAATTATATGCATACAAGTTGAATGCTAGCTTCACCCTCCAATTATCAATGTCTGTTTGGTTTATCAACTCTACACCATGTTCGATACTAAAAAATTCAATATATTTGATTGTGAAAACTCTACAATCACCTCTGTACGTAAATAATAATACTCACTCCAATTTACAATACATTTAACGTAATTTAATCAAAAAACTTACAATTTCGTTGTCTTGTAGTCATTATCTTATTTGCAATGGCTAGTCTATCCTGTATTGTAATGTCTGCTGTTCTAGCCATTATGGAAACGATGGTCATGATCACTGGGACGTACAGATGTGTACAATCCGTTCATGACTTTCTCTATCTTTGACTGGGCCCTCTGAAGTACTCTCTCATGTAATATGGCAATGTATATCAGTTCGATCTGCCAAAAATCATATTATGCTCAATTTAGATGGCATTAAAAATCTCGCAACTCATGATGACTCACCTAGGAACATCAAATTATCTTAGTTGTCTTCGAGCCGATCGTGCAATACTTCTATAGCTATATTGACATGCTATAATAGGAAAAACAAAGAAAGATATGAATAAAAATTATTTGAAGAACATAAATAACAACGAATATACACTTACGTCAGTAAGCCGCACTCCGCTCTTCTGTATATCATCGAACCATTTCTTTCTGTCCGATATCAGAGTCTCCCCTATTGCTGAAAGAATAAAAGGAAAAATGTTAGAAAATGCCTAGATGAGTAAGTTTACTTTAGCAAGATTTGATAAAATACTTATCCAGATCCAATCATGCTGAACCAGCCATCAAACGCTTTTTTCTTTGTCGAGTTGATGTCACCAAAGAGGTTGGGCAACTTACTATCCATGAACGTCATTCTCTTTGCCTCGGTCGTGTATGGAGAAATAATGTACTATAGTGACATCTCGACCTCTTGTTGACCATCTACTCTGGTACGTCAACAACAGGCTTTTTGCAATTTGTCACCTTTATTATCCCTCCAGCTCAGTTGTCATGTCATCTTCATTCGTGACATCATTTGGCAAGTCGAGGGTCCTCTTCCTCATTCCCTACCAAAGCGACCTCTCTCTCCTCCACCACCCCTTTCGACATTGGGACCTTCCCCTCAGTCGCCATCCCTTTTGGCATTGGACCTCTCCCTCCTCCGTCACCATAGAGGTCAACTGCTCCATACCAGAGACCTTCACCCTGTCATCATTGGGACCTCTGCTTCTTTTGCCACTGGGCCTTTTCCTCCTTTATCACATGGTGACAGATCCAAAAAATGCATCGAAGGCAACATTTGATGTCCATAACGAATCTTCGTACCCTCTGTGATTGGTGGGGTCATAATCTCTATCCTGAAGACCACAATCCCTCTATTAATAGCACCGTTAGTCATTCAACTCTTCATTTATCATACCTACGGTCATAACCTCGAGAGCTTGCTACATTGCCTTGTAGAGCTGCGACCTTAGTAGGTCTCCTATATCCCATCATAGTACTTATATCTCCTCTCACAACGCTCCTAACTCCACCATGAAATTATGTCTCAACTTCCGTTACATCATTCCCATCTCTCCTATGATAAGACCTGCCAAATGTGTATAGAAATCATCGTAATAATAGGTTTGACTAGGTGCAGACGATCCAATTGAGAGATGGTTGGATGCGGGAGAAGGAGATTTCCTTGAGGAAGGTGATCTAATCGATGGTGATTATCTAATAGGTGGAGATGAAAGAGGTATCCGGAGTGGAGGCGATCGTCGTTCCACTGGATGATACTTCTATACAAATAGGAAGAATAACAATTAAAAATCTATATATGTATATTATCAACTAATGATATTAAATAAACATAACCTAGCTCCATCTGAAACGGACTTAGACAATGGATCATTTTTATAGATGGAATAGATAATCAACGTACGTGCATCCGATCCTCCTCATCCAGTGAAGCAGTCAAATCAATGTGGACTTCGAGTCGATATATTGACATGTGAATGATTTAATGGTCATGTATTGAGCTGATAAATATACAGACAATGTAAATCGCAAATATATAGTACTCACTTGAGGATGTTGATGATAAATGTCAAATCTCTGGCCAATGGCTCCTCATATGCTAGCCAATGAGGTATTCACGGGCAACTTGTTCCTTTTTTTGATCTCCACTTGCTACCCAAAGTGGGGATGGCTTCATATGCTCATAAATGCAACAATTACAATTATTACGTATATACATTTAAAAAAAAGTTTAACATCCATTAGTTTAAACGTTTTTCTACAAAGCCAACGAAAAGCCATATGCATCATACTTATGCTCAACCTTCTTTGACTTGGGCATCGAATGCACCCTTGTGAAGATATGTAGTATATTGGTATAACATCTCTGACTCCATAGAAAGCTATTAAAGGCGTCAATGTCATCTACAACGTCCAATGAAAAAGGTCAATTGATCTCTTACGGTGTTAGCACCTTAATACACTCTCTAATATGAATACCAATCCCAACTTTAACTTGTCCAACATGTGATCGCAATTACTAAATTTGTCCTCTAACTGTGGGGTTGTGACAGACCTCGATGCTTCTTCACCATTACACTTCAAGCCCATAATGAGGGCAAACTCAAGGATCGAAAATTTCGACACCTTCCAGTCTGCTAGGGTAAAATGTAGCTATCGCCATCGATAGACTTAAACAGCTGAATTAATAGCGAATCAATTAAATTACATGTCCTTCAATGAATAGAAGAAACTCAGGAATAATCTGTAGAGTATAACTATGTGCTCCTCATCGAGCCCCTCTACTACTATCGCATAGTTTGAAAAGTTACAATACGATGTAACTTTCCTCGAATGAACTCTCATATTAGTGTTCAGATGGTACTTCACCCTAGAATAATAATAAACCTTAAAACCATATACAAAAGATCATGAAATAAAACATAATATCTTAAAATTTAACCAACTAGATTATATGCTATTGTACGTAAGAAATAAATTCATTTTATCACACACTAAAAAGAAAAAAAAAATTAAATTAAATTATAAATTAAATTTTTAAATAGGAAAAAATTAATTTCAAGTAAAGTAAAAGGAAAAAATGAAAATGAAATATAATTTATGGAAATGAATAAATTAAGGAATTCTTTTTTAAATTATAAGATTGAAATAAAAAAAATGGAAATACAAAAATTTAATGCAAAAGGAAAAAAATTAAAAGAAAAGCAAAAAATGAAAATGGAAAATAATTGACGGAAAAGATATTAAGGCTATGTTTGAGCCATATTTTTTTAAAAAAAAAAATAAAATTTAAGCAGTGATTTAACATCATTTTAACTACAAAATCTTCAATAAAATAATATTACACACAAATTCAAAACTTTTCTTTATTCTTTAATCATACATTTTCCATCAATACATTATTCGAAAATTCATTCTAAAGAAAATAATATGGCTCAAACAAGGGCTAAATTAAGGAGAAAGAATAAAAAGGAAATTAAAAAATATATGATTGAAATTAAAAAATTGAAATAAAAAATCTAAATACGAAAGGGAAAAAATAAATTGAAAAAAAGCCAAAAATGAAAAAGAAAAATCATTAATGGAAAATATAATTAATTAAGGAAAAAAATAAAACAGAAGGTAAAAAAATTATAAGATTGAAATTGTTTTTTTTAAAAAAAGGAAATAAAACATATAAATACGAAAGGAAAAAAAATGAAAAAAAATGAAAATGAAATGATATTAAATTGAGGAAAAAAATAAAGAAATTACAAATAAAAAGGGAAAATGAAAATGAAAAACAATTGATGAAAATAAATTAAATTAAGGAAAACAAATAAAAAAAGAAATTGCAAAAAAATATAAGATTTAAAATTGAAAAAAGGGAAATAAAAACTTAGATTTTTAGTCTACTCAAATATGGGTGAGACATCAAGAAACACGGATATGGAAGAACTAATAACATACAGTAGCTTAGTGCAAATCTTGCAAAGTGATGAAGACGCTAATGCCGTCAAGCAATGTCTGCAAAAGTCCGAAGCCCTTGAATCCCAATCTGACAAAGATTTCTACCAAGTGACAAAATCCATTCAAGGTTCAAATTTCAGAGGTATTAAGCAACATAATTCTACGGCTCGTTCTCCTCTCCTCTTTCTTCTATAGCCAGAATTGATTCCGGCCAAAAACTTCAATCGGGATTTCAGAGGAATTAAGAAACTTAAATCTACATCTTATTGTTGTTTAAGAGTCCCAATTTCATATGCCGCAATCCCTTCAAGTACCAACCATGAAAATTTCGAAATTTCACCTTTAATTTCAGGTTCTGCAACAAAATTTATGGAAAGATGTGTTGAGCAAATTCCACCTACAATTGAACAAATCAACCAATTAGTGAAGGAATTTACAAATAGTGAAGAAAAGAAATTAAGAACCAAAATCGCAAAATTATAGAATGATGTATCCCCTTCTAGATTAGGCTCAGAAAATCGATCCACCACCACAAAGGTATCTCCAATTTGAAAGCCTTTCAAGTCACAAATGTTGGCATGAGTTGTCCTTGAAGGGAGGATCACAGGCAAGAATCATGCAATGCAATCTCTCAATTATAGCTCAACGTCGGATCCACAATTGTAGCCTCAATATTTGCAGTCCCTGTATAGCCTAGTTTTATCTATATAAATGCACCAATATTGTAATAATATAGATGAATATACATACAAGTTTATTTCATTCTAACATGGTATTAGAGCAGGGATTTCTTCCTGCTGCTTTTTCGTTTCTGAGATTTAATTCATCCTCCTTTTTTGTGTTTTGCTCAAATGAAAGCAAATCTCTGATTTCTTCTATTTTAACATAATTCTGGAAAGTGTTATTCCAGGCAAATGTTGAGTTCCTGTCTTCAGAAAATGGCGATAGCAACATCAAAATTCGTTCTTGATTCTTTGCAATAAAATTTATCCTCTTTCATATTTTGGTTCTCTAAACTTTCAGAGATCTATATGGATGGTCAGAGCCTCCACTATTTCTTGTTTTTCCAAATTTCTTGTCTTTTTTTGCTGAATAGACCGAACTGGAGAAGATAGTGTAGAGAGAAGGTTTACATCTTCAAGCCCACTTATTTGAGACTTTTCCCACGTGTTTGTCAACAATCACTTTATTGTTGGGCTAGTTTTGGACCTGATTTATTGGGTTGGTTTTGGGCCATGAGAACTTGAGTCATTTTTTTGGCTTGAATTATTTTTGTGGTCTTTCTCCTTACTGCATTATTGCCTCTGCCTATTCTTTTGGGACATTTATTGGAAAATGACCAAGAAATCTATGAATAAAATGGTTCCAGTAATATCCAAGCTCGATAGTATGGCTTTTCTTGGGACCAATTACATTGAATCTTATACCGGTTGGATTCTTGATTCAGGAGCAACATACTACATGACATATGATGCCGGCGATTTTTTGGAACGATCCTCTCCTCGACGTACTAGCATTGCTAATGCTAATGGAGACGTATCTCTGGTAAAAGGGGCTGGTACAGTGAGAATATTACCAGCCCTCTCCTTGACTAATACTCTTCTAGTGCCATCATTGTCACATAAATTATTGTCAGTGAGCCAAATCACAAAGGAGTTAAATTGTGCTGTTCTAATTTATCCTACATTTTGTCTTATTCAGGATATTCTCACCAAGGAGATAATTGGGCGTGGTACTAAGAAAGGGGGGCTATACTATATGGAAGATTTTGGCATCGGTCGAGCTAATCATGCAAGCACTACCAGTGATCGAAACAAGGCGAACATTCGGCTGTGGCATCGTCGGTTAGGACATCCTTCATTTGGTTATCTAAAACATGTTTTTCCTACTTTATTTTCGGGTTTGTCAGATTTGGATTTTAAATGCGAGACCTGCATCTTAGCTAAGAGTCATCGTGCTACTTATCCCTTGAGTTTGAATCAGAGTCGGATACCTTTCGAGTTGATTCATTCTGATGTGTGGGGACCATCTCCCGCTATATCTGATAAAAAATAAAGATGAAGTTTTTCTATTTTTCACTCATTTCATGAGATGGTTAAAACCCAGTTCTCTACTACTATTCGCATACTTCGCTCTAATAATGGCAGGGAGTATGTAAATCGAGAATTCCACAATTATTTTACCCACCATGGCTTGCTTCATGAAGCCTCCTGCCCTCAAACACCACAGCAAAATGGCATTGCCGAAAGGAAAAATCGGCATATTTTGGAGACTGCTCTCGCGCTTCTCCTTGGCACTTGAGTACCTATTCAGTTTTGGACCGATGCTGTCACTACGTCGGTTCACCTTATTAACCGGATGCCTTCTAAGGCCCTTGAGCTTCAGACTCCTCTCCAGGCTCTATCCACTGCCATTTCTCTACCTACGGCTTTAATGCTTCCACCACGAGTGTTTGGTTGCATTGTTTTTGTTCACTTACATAAGAATCAACGCACCAAACTTGATCCTTGTGTTGTTTGATGTCTGTTTCTGGTATATGGTCCACGTCAAAAAGGATACCGGTGTTATGATCTGACTACTCATCGCACCTATGTGACGATGGACGTCACTTTCTTGGAATCAGAGAAATTTTTCTCTTCTATCACATCCACTTCTCCTCTTCAGGGGGAGCCTAGGAGTGAAGAGTTGAATTGGTTGAGGTTTGATTGGCCAGGATTTAATGAACCTACTGTCTCTATACCTAATATAGAGACTAGTATTTTACCATCAGGATTTGAGGAGACCAATGATGAAACTAGTAAGAAACAGCAAATCTGTGAAGTAGAAGTAGTACCCCCTTCTTGGCCCCACAGTATCCACAGACCCATTTCCTGAGAATACTCCTGAGGTAAGCTCCCTCAACTCTCTAAGTACACCTCTATTCCGAGGTAAGCCTCCAGACAGATACTCTCCTGACATTGAAGGCCAGAGATCGAAGTATCCAATTGTCAATTATGTATCTACGAAGAGGCTCCCCGAGCCCCTCAAGGTTTCTGCAGATGAACTATCCTCATGTCAAATTCCTACAAGTGTTGAAGAAGCGATGAAAGATCCTAAATGGGTCCAGGCTATGAAGGAGGATATGGAGACACTATTGAAAAATAAGACGTGGATCCTTGTCGCTCCACCTAAAAAGTAGAAGATAGTAGGGTGCAAGTGGGTGTTTTCAATTAAATACAAGGCAGATGGAACAGTTGAGCAGCACAAGGCGAGACTTGTAGCAAAGGGATTTACATAGACATACAGAATTGACTATCAGGAGACCTTCTCACCCGTAGCAAAATTAAACACGGTTAGAGTATTGTTGTCGCTTGCAGCAAACCTTGATTGGCCTTTACACTAGTTCGATGTGAAGAACGCTTTTCTGCATGGTGATTTAGAAGAAGAAATTTATATGGATATTCCCCCAGGATATATGGCCAACACCGAAGGTAATGTTGTTTGCAAATTGCAAAGAACTCTATATAGCCTAAAATAATCACCTCGAGCTTGGTTTGGGAGATTCAGTACGGCAATGAGAAAGTATGGGTTCCAACAAAGTAACTCTGATCACATCCTATTCTTAAAACATAGGCAGGGCAAAATGACTGCTTTGATAGTCTATGTAGACGATATGATCATAACAAGAGACGATTGAGAAGAAATAGCAAAACTTCAAGAGCAATTGGCATCTGAGTTTGAAATGAAGAACCTAGGAGGACTGAAATACTTTCTGGGAATTGAAGTTGCTAGATCAAAGCAAGATATTTTCCTATCACAGAGAAAATATATTCTAGACCTTTTAACAGAGGTTGGATTGGTAGATTGTAAGCCTGCAGATACTCCAATAATTCCAAATCACAAACTTGGGGAATATCCCAACCAAGTACCAACAGACAAAGGGAGGTACCAACAATTGGTAGGAAAGCTTATTTATTTGTCTCACACGCAGCCTGACATTGCGTATGCAGTAAGTGTTGTAAGCCAATTTATGCACTGTCTAAGTGAAGATCATATGAGTGTTGTCATACAGATTTTAAGATATCCGAAGTCCTCCCCTGGAAAGGGGCTCATGTTTTCAAAAAATAACCACCTAAGGGTAGAAGGGTATACAGATGCAGATTGGGCAGGGAACATCATGGATAGGAAATCCACTTCAGGCTACTTCACCTTTGTTGGAGGAAACTTGGTTACTTGGAGAAGCAAGAAACAGAAGGTAGTTGCACTATCCAGTGCTGAAGCTGAATTTCGTGGAATTGCTAAAGGGCTATGTGAATTATTGTGGCTTAGAAGATTGTTAACGGAGATTGACTTTGCTCCTAACTCCGAGATGAATTTGTTCTGTGACAATAAGGTAGCAATTAATATCTCCCATAACCCCATATGGCATGATCGGACGAAGCATGTGGAAGTAGATAGACATTTCATCAAACAAAACCTCGATACAAAGATCATCCGGTTTCCTTTTGTGAAGTCTGAAGACCAACTAGCAGATATTCTTATGAAGGCAATATGCAGTAAAATATTTTACAACTCACTAGACAAGTTGGGACTCATTGACATATACGCACCAACTTGAGGGGGAGTGTTGGCATGAGTTGTCCTTGAAGGGAGGATCACAGGCAAGAATCATGCAATGCAATCCCTCAATTATAGCTCAACGTCAGATCCACAATTGTAGCTTCAATATTTGCAGTCCCTGTATAGCCTAATTTTATCTATATAAATGCACCAATATTGTAATAATATAGATGAATATACATACAAGTTTATTTCATTCTAAGAACAAAGACAGATTCACACTAAGGCAGATGCACGTTCTTTCTTTTGCACAAAGCGGAGAAAGTTTTCTTGGTTTTTGGTGTGTTTAAAATGAAGGACAGGGACTCTAATTTGTAGGCTTCAAGAGGAAACGAATTTCCCAGAATCTTGCAAGATTGAGTTCAATCAAAACTGCAAGATTGAGTTCAATCAAAACGAGAGAAAATGTATCAAAGATAGGATTATGCTTATCTATCTTTCACCTGATTTTCAAATTATCTCCAAAGTTGGATATTGAGCACCTAATCCAATGGGCTGATTACATCTAAATACCCAACATAATTAGACTACTATCAATTGTGGTGTGGATTTAATATTCTTCAATCCCAGACTTATAGCCTATGAAGATAATCGGGCCACGATTTTTCATCATTGTATAGAGGATTTGGGCATCACTTACCAAAATGTCCAACAAGATGGATTTGGGCAGCTATAGCTAAACTTGGAATTGTGTTTTTAGGGCCATTTCTATCTGCATTTGGATTTTTGTTCATACTGAGAATAGTGATGACTCGGTACCCAAAGCTTCCAGTTGAAAATTTCCAATATGTGATTGTATAGTAATGGTTTTACAAGAAAGGTTTTGTAGAAGACTTTATGAGCAAAATACTTGGAGAAAATTGGAGTGAAGTAGAGTAGAGTTGGATGAGGCGGGGAAGAAAGTAAAAGTTTAAAGGTTTGAGATTGTGGGTAACATGTATAAAAAATTTAGTTATAATTTGCAAAAAATAAAAAATAAAAATTTTGGATATTGCAACTGCAATTATTCCTTTTTAATTTTTGAGGCTTTTTTTTTTTTAAATGGTTAAACTAACATATCTTGATAGCAAGGAATATTTCGAACTAAAGGTTTCAAACAAAGACCTTTTCTATGATTGTCAATAGGCAAGGAGTATATCGCACATCAACAAGTATGTAGAGAATTTTCTACTATTAAGACTAAAAAAAATATGAAAAATGATTTTTTATAACATGATTGAAAATAAGTATGAGAAAATTAATTTCTTTATCTAATTTATTACAAAGGATTAAACATGAGAATAAGAGAAGTAATTGATGTTAGAGTTGAGCCAAGGACTACGCTCCGCGAACTTTGCACATCGCTTGCGAGGCATAAATGATATACGAGGTGAACAAAGAGAAGAAAGGCTCGCACAAAATATAAGCGAGGCATTATCCATAATCTATAAATATTCCTGCCTAAGAGAAGGAAACCATGCAAATTTCAAATATCTTCCTCCTAAATAGCCAATTTTTTTCTTGTTTTGGTTTGAGCATCAAAGCAATTGAGTACAGGAGGCGAAAATCTTGGCTAGGCGAGGGGAATTTGTTGATCTAATTTCTATCATCTAAAAATTGGTGCATCTGTGGGAACCCTGAATGAAGAAAAATACAAATCAGTCCATTAAAATGAGGATTCCTCAAGATCTATAAAAATAAGCCAAATGAAGGAAAATCAGGCAGTAGCTAGAACACTGGAGGATAAGAACCAAAAGATCAGATGTGTTCCAACCAACGTAAAGGTAACTCAAAGCATCAATGAGAGGATATCACTGGGAAATTACGAGAAAAGTAGTCCTTCACTCAACTCTGTCGCTTACGAACAGAGAAGTAAACAGTGGAGGCCATTCAAAATATGGTTGAGGACTCCAAAGTATTGACAGGAAATGCATTGCTTTGTGTGCAAAAAATGTAAAGCTTGGAAGATAAAAGTACTAGACGAATTACAACTTTGGAAATCATCAAGAAAATAGGAAATCAACACTCTTAATCTCTTCAATCAAATCTGTAGAGTCTTAAAATGAAAAAAAAAATGAACTGATGATGAGGTAATCGTAATCCAGACAGTAATAGTGGAAGAATGTTTTCACTATATGCTCATAGACAATGAAAGTACAGATGCTATACAATGAAGCATTTGACCAACTACAAAAATATAACCCTTTGGATCCCTGAGTCGAAGCCTCACAGCCTTATTATTGGAGGCCCAATCCTTCGCCATAGGCTACTTTGCTAGTGAAGATAGGAGAGGAGCCCTAGGCATATCAAGGATATATAAATTTCAACATCGTTAAGGTAAATTCGCGTACGATGGAATCCATTGGATGGCAGGTAAACATAATCATTTTCCCACATCAATTATATGTGAGCTATTCCACAAATAAAGGTGAAATGTCCTAAAAGTATAATTAATGAATCTTGCATAGGAATCATGAAAGTAATGAAAAAATGTCATGAGAGCTTCCAAGAATATCATTGTCATAGTTGAAATGAGTAATCCTCGGGATAAACTAAAAATTGATACTCAATGGACCCCACATAACTGATTTCATATTAAACACGGATGTGTCAAAGAGCTATAAAGCTTTTTCGTTAGCTAAGAAGATACGAGCAAAGCTCTAAAATTGGCAAGTAATTAAGCGAACTTACGAAGCGATCCCATATGTGTTATCCTAAAAACATGCTGACATTGTTGGAATAGAACCCAAAGTTGTCTTCATGCCCTAAAAATCAATCATAAGAGTAAGCCTAAGATGCAAAGGTGTCGATCAATGAGCATTGAAAAATATGAGGCATTAAATGTGAGGTGGATGATCTGATCTTAGTGCCAAAGAGCAGCGAAAATTGGCGAACATGCCAATATTTCACGAACATGAATAAAGCATGTCCTAAAGACAACTTTTCACTATCTAGAATTGATCAACTAGTGGATGCAACATTGGGACATGAACTATTAAATTTCACGGTTGCATATTCAAGATATAGTCATATCGTCATATATGGACTAGATGAGGAACATACTATATTGTAACATATTGAGGACTATACTATTATAAAGTAATGTCGTTTGGGCTAAAAGATACTAGGACCACGTACCAAAGACTAGTAAACAAAAAGTTCGGGAATCAATTATGAAAAATGATGAAAGTATACATTAATTATATGCTTGTGAAGATCCTTTAGGCCGATGACTATTTAAAACATTTAGAAGAAGCTTGCAATGAATCAGGAAAATATAGAATGAAACTTAATCCTCTAAAATGCACATTTGGAGTTAAATTCAAAAAATTACTCAAATATATGGTCAATTAGTGAGGTACCAAAATGAACCCTAACATAAAAATGCAATCTCCATCTAAACCAAAAGAAGTAAAAAGCCTAATGGAAAGGATCGCCACCGAAGTAGGTTTGTACCATGAGCAACAGATAAATATTCCTATTTCTCACAAGTGTTGAAAGGAGGACTGAAGTTTCAATGGAGCGGGGAATGCGAGCAGGAATTCCAGGCATTCAAGGAAGGGTACCCTTATTAGCTAAGCCCTAAAATGGAGAAAGGACACAACAATTACTAGTCTATTGTATAATTAAAGTCTTGCAAGTAGTAGAGGCAAGATATTTTGGAGAAGCCCTTACCTTAAGTTATAGAATAAAAAAAGTTGCGACTATTTTCAAAGCCACAATATTGAAGTACTAACTAATTCAAGCAACTATGGCAAAAGCTTGATGCATCAAGTAGGTTAATGAAATGGATAGTAGAGTTGGGATAATTCGAAATTAGGTATAAAGGACAATTCGCAATTTAAGCACAAGCATTGGTGTATTCTATTGCGAAATTGTCGATTGTTCTCATTCTTCAATAAGAGTCTGATTAGAGAACGTTATATTTGTGGATGGATCATCTGGAGATACTTGTTTTGGATTAGGCATAATCTTGACAAACCTAGAAGGGTAAAAACTGAATTGAACATTAAGGTTCGTGTTCAAAGGAACCAATAATATAGCTAAATATGAAACTTTATTGGCAGAACTATGGCTGGCCAAAGAAATGCAGATTCAAAATATAGGAGTAAAAAATAACTCGTAATTGGTGGTAAATCAAATGAGCGAAAAGTTCACAACCAAGGATTAAATGATGGTAGCTTATCTCGTAGAAGCCATAAGATCATCCCGATACTTTATCAAGTTTGAAAACACTCAAATTCCTAGAGAAGGAAATGAGCAGGTAGATGCTCTGTCAAAATTGACAAGTTCAAAGGATGCTGAATTGTTTAAAATGGTACCCATAAAATTGCTGTCGGAACCATCAATTAGCCTAAAAAAGAAAGAAACCTTATGGATACCTGATAGTGCCTCATGGATGCAAGAAATAATCTCTTATCTAAAAGACGGGACACTCCTTGAAGTTAAAAAGGTAGCACAAAAATTATAAGTAAGAGCCATATGGTGCGCATTACAACTTGATATCTTATTTAAGAGGG
This sequence comes from Olea europaea var. sylvestris, assembly GCF_002742605.1. Classification (NCBI taxonomy): domain Eukaryota; kingdom Viridiplantae; phylum Streptophyta; class Magnoliopsida; order Lamiales; family Oleaceae; genus Olea; species Olea europaea. Next base: position 66,570 of record NW_019240753.1, on the reverse strand, counting down.
TATAAACTACCTCTGAAACCATGAGCAGTGGCGAATCCGGGATTTTAATTGAGCATGGGCGGCGGTTGACTGTCGACGGTCGTAATAATAACCAATGCCGAGAGTTGAAATTACATAGCCCCTGTTTGGCCCCCATTATTTGGATTTATAATGGGGAAATAATGTTTTTTTTTAAAAAAATGAATGATTGTAAAAGAATGAAAAATTTTCGATTTACGTGTAATATTATTTTACTAAAGATTGTGTGGTTGAAAATAGGAAAGAAATTTTTTTAAATTAAATCGATAAGTTTTAAAGGGGGCCAAACTGGGGCTTATATCGTAGTTTGAATTGTAAGTGTGAGTGTAAGTTACTACCAGTGTAATAATGTTTATCGGGTAACAATTTGAAATTTGAAAAATGGTCCAATTATTTACTTTCTTAATTCGATTTGCTAATAATTTCAGTTTACTAGAAAAAAAATGACTATTTTAATAATCTCACTGTATGGTCGAATTTTATTTTTCTAAAATAGGAGGGTGTATATCTTTACTTGATAAAAGAATATATAACTTTTGTTGCTTGCATTGTCAACATCCACCAACTGCCATAGTGGTCAAATGGTGTATGATTCTAATGGTGATCACATGTTCAATTCTTCCACTTGCACCGGTTTTCATGCCTATTTGCTCCAAAATGGTGAAAAATATTAAACTAAAATCATTGCAAAAGGGGATTGCAGCAGTTGAGAATTGAACCCCAGACGCCTTTTCACCTCTATCGTGCTCTAACCAGCTGAGCAACAAGGGCTTGCTATGAATCAAAGGAGCTAACAAAAATATATCTAAAAAAATAAATACTTTGACAGCAAAAAAAATTGAGTTCCAACGAATCCAGCACGGGCGGTCGTGGGGGCTCGCTAGGTGCTGGATCCGCCGCTGACCATGAGGATATATGTGGAAACCATTCTTACAAAGCTAGCATAAAAAGTTTCAAAACAAGGATGTCATTGGCCTAATATGAGGGAGGAGGCAATGAATTTTGCCAGAAAAAAGTGACTAGTATCAAAAGTTCGCCTATATACTTCGACAACTTGTACAAGAGCTAGTGACCAGCAATTGCCCTTGGCCTTTTGCCAAATGTGAAATTGGCTTCATGGAGCACTGCCCAGTGCAAGATCCAATATAAGATTCATAATCGTGGCAATAGATTATTTCACCAAGTAAGTGGAAATCGAAACCCTCGCAAATATCACAAAGGCTAACACTTGTAAATTTATATGGAAAAATATTATTTGCCAGTTTGAAGTATTAGATTCTATAATTTCCTATAATGGCATGCAATTCCAAGAAAAAGGGCTGAAGGCAATGTGCAGTAAGTTTGGTATTCGAAGATACTGCCCCATTATGCATTATCCCCAAGCTAACGAACAATTGGAAACAATAAAAAAATATTGAAAAGTATCCTAAAAAGGAATTTAGATACGACAAAGGGGTTACGAGCCAATGAACTACCACTGATTCTATGGTATACCAAACTACCACGAAAATCGCTACAGGAGAAACCTCTTTTTCCCTAGCCTATGGAATGGAAAGCCATGGTGTCAGTTGAAATCGGTGTAAGTTCGACAAGGAAAATAGGATATGATAAAGAACAAAATGAGGAAGCTATTAATGAAACCTAGACCTCTGAGAGAAAGAGTGGGATTACTTTCAAGTTAGGGTTGATGCATAGCGGAAGAGGATGGAAAGAAATTTCAACTCCAAGGTTTGCAAGAAAAATTTCGAAGGGACTTGGTACTAAAGAAAGTATATGACGCGAGTAAAGAAATGAGCTCTAGTTCACTTGGTTCGCAGTGAGAAGGACCATATACAATAATTAAAGTTGTAGGATTAGGAACGTATAATCTCATGGGAAAGGATACCCCTTAAATATCCCTGGAATGATATATACTTGAGAAATTATTATAAATAAAACGGAGGATCAATTCTTGTTGGGCAAACTTAACAAAGTTGATTTCTCCTTATTATACAAACTAAATAAAGTTGGTTGAATTCCTCTTGCACGAAGTCAACAAAATCAATCGATCTTATTGTACATGCTCAAACCAGGCTAAGTAACAGTAAAGTAGCAAAAATTATGATGAAATGGAAATTCTCATTCATGTAATCATATAAAAAAGGATACAAGATGAGTAACATTTACAACATAATAAATTACATACATGAGTAACCTAGCCAAAGGCATATTCTTCAAATTAAATTATTAGAAACATGTATTGTTCCTATCTGCAAGAATGTCTTGAGTCAAAAGACGAGGTTGATCACTTTGTTCAAAGCAGCATCTAGAAGTTGATCAAGCATTTGTTGAAAAGGAAAAAAACAGGAGGGTTTATAACAATATATGAAACTATGCCTTGCAAAGTAATCGCTCATAGATGCATATATGTGGAAAATGCACAAAAAACTGACAAATTTGATAGCTTCTGAATCATCATCTGCCAGCCCCTATTACATGCTCTAGATTCAGGAGCGCATATCCCATAGCAGGAGACAAATTTGGATAATTCTAAGATCTAGTTCAATTAAATAAAATATTGGCATAAGAACTAAATGAGGTTCATCAGAAAATAGTGGAATCAATAAAGATGAAAAATCAATAACAATTAAAAGGATTTTGAGAGAGATAAGAGGCTTCCTCCTAAAATCAACAATAAAGAAAATATCAAGAAACATCTCTTATAGTAAGGAAGAATATAGGCAAGAGACAGCATGGGAGCACGCACATATATAGAGGAGCCTATCCCAGCCATTGAATCCCTTTGGGCGGGCTTATCACTTGAAACGACAAAGAGACATTCCCTAAAGTCATGCGTAAATTAAAAGCTTTCCATCTAACTCAAGCATTACTTGACAGTGAATAAGATAGGAAAAAGCATGATCGGCCAAAGCCCCCAAAAAAAGAAAAAAATTGTTTACAGTTCCATGGCAATTGTACAATTAAGTCCTGGTTTTAATATAAACAATAAAAGCGAATTTCAGGGACTATTTGTTGAACCAAGGAATGCGTTACACGAACTTTATCTTTTACTTACAAAGCATAATTGATACATGAGGGGAAACAAAACATGAAAGGCTCGTACAAAATATAAGCAAGCTATTCTCCCATCCAAGCTGGCTAATCGTTACTAAGGTGCACATGGTGAGTGTTCAAAGAATAACTTCGAAGCCAACAAATGCAAGACTTATGTGCTAATAAACAAAATGTGATAGTATAATAAAATCAATTACAAGCTACCCAATAAGAAGTCGTCGTCTATCAAATTTCTCTAAATAACCAAATTACCTCAAAGCCTTGAGGAAAATCTATAAATACTCCCACCTAAGAAATAAAAATCATGCAAAATTCAAATATCTTCTTCCCAAATTGCCATTTTTCCTCTTGCTGCAGTTTATACATTAAAACCATTGTGTTTAGGAGGCAAAAATCCTGATTAGGTGAGAAGAATTTGTGATTTGATTTTTATCGATAAAAATTAGAAGTAACGTGATTTTTTAAGAAAAATCTCCAATTTTTCCTTAAATAATACTATCTAGCACTAGTGGTGCTAGAACACTAGTTTATGTGGCAATATATGATATATTCAATCAAGGTGAAATTATGTGATTAGTTTAAATATACTTTTCATTAAATGGCATTTAGTACTACCTAAAATAGTGTTGTAACACCAGTGTTACCAAATAACATTACTCTTTTCCTCTTTTCCCTTGAATCTATTAGTCAAATGTTGAAGTATCCAAGCATCGCTTTCCACATTTATGACACATTTTTAAGTAGGGGATTTCAGGCTTAATCTTTTCTAGTGAGAAAAAAAAGAGTCTAATTTCGGGGGAAAAAAAAAAGAAAAAAGAAAAAAAAGAAGAAAAAACTTTATGCCCTTGTTTTGTGTAGATTAAAATCATACTAAAATTTTAAAGTTAAAATCAATAATTAATTTAAACCATATAATTCATGGGATCAATAGTTTTTCAGCCACACATTTTATCATATTTTATCAAATTTACTGGAGATATAATTTTAATCTACTCCGAACAAGAACTAAATACGAAAGTCATTTAGCATTTTTTGTTGAAAAAAGTTGTACATACAAATTTATAGGTATACAATTTTTGAAGCAAATCTTGAAAGTTTTTAAGATTGAGTGTAACTTTTGAAAAACTCTTGGAAGCGAGCAAGAGATGATTTTGTGAGACATTTTTTGATACGCTAGACAATTCTAATATCTCGGAAGATTGACATTTAGCCAGCGATTGGGTTCCATTTCAAATAGATTTTGGAGAAAATATATTTTAAAATAGTGATTTTTTTGGAGAATCTGTAGTTAGGAAATAAAGAAGAATTTAGGATTTAATGTGTAGTATTATTTTATTGGAGACTGTATGATTAAAAATAAGAAAAAAGAAAATGCATTTTTTCTAAAATGGAGCCAATACAGGGGCTTAGACTAATCAAGATATTCAATTGTCTGTCGTAGATGCTAGAAACCGACGTGATTAGTCGAAATGTCTTTCAAGCGTACTACTCAACTATCTCACGAATTGAATATTGTCTTAAAAGCTTTCAAACTTAGGCTGAAAAGTTATTCACCTACCAATTGATGATTAGGTTTTGTTAGAAATTGAAAATTAAGAACGTTTATCATGACGATAGTTTCATTTTAATGAAATCATTTTGCAAATTTCCACAAAAATCAGTCGAAATTCACTCCTTTTCACATTAATCTCACTTTATATAAGGTCTTCACTCTGTCCACTAGGCACAAATCAAGGTGGCATGTTAAGGGCCTTATCTATACATTAGAAGTCCTGTGATAGAAAATTACTACCTTGGATGTCATGATTGGCTTCAAATATAACAAACAAAGTTTCGTTTCTAACAAATTTGGAGTAATAAAAAAATTTCAAATCTTATTTGGCCAGCAAATAATTGGAGAACTGCCTTCTGTTTATTGAAATATCCACATAATCTTGATTGTCTTGAAATCAAACAAATTTTCAACTTTATTTAATTATGGGAAGCGTTCTTCCTACACATGGATTTGACAAGTATTTTTGACAAATAATTGTGACCTTTAATTTAAGCATATCAAGCTGTTAGTATCTTATGGATCTCAAGTGGTTATAACTAACTCTCCCATGATCCTAATGAAATACATACTGATCGTTAGATTTGGTTAAATTAAAGGTTACGATTATTTGTCAAAAATATTTGTCAAAGCCGTGTGTAGGTGGAACGCTCCCCATTTATTATTAATTACATATTATTGCATTGCAAACAAAGAAATACGCATTATATTCCATTTTTTCAACACAAACTTCAAATATCTATAGTTTAATTACATAAAAATGCAATAATCATGAGACAGGACAATTATATTCTCAGTAATTTTCCCAAGCCCACTCTCTGAAAACAGGTAATTCACAAGTGCAGGGGAAGACGCGACGCCTCTTCACTTGCCATATTCATCCCTTGCAATAATTGACAAGAAAATTCTCGTCGACTCCAACAGTGAAAGCCTTCGCTATGTAATCACTCAACGGGACCTCTTTGTATATGGGAGGATTTCCTTCTGATATCAACTCTTTAATGGGGCCATAGAAAATCTTATCCATGTTTATAGGACCAGAAAAAAGAGCATGCTATGGAAATTCTTGGCCCAAGACGATTGGCAACCACTCTGTGCTTATTGCTTGTGAATTTTCCATTGGATACCAGCTTTAAGCCAAAAATTAATAGAGAAAAATCTTCAGTAAAAATGAGCCAACAATCAGGTAAAACGAAATCAGAAAACAAACATATTCATGGTGGTTCGTGTTCGTGGGGAAAAAGGTTTCAAAGTATAACAATATATCTATATATGTATACCTGGAGAAGATCCCCAATGTTAATTACAAGTGCTCCACGAATGGGCTGGACATCAACCCATTGGTTTTGGAAGAAAATCTGGAGACCATCGATTTGGTTTTGTAGAAGAATGGTGAGAAATCCAAGATCTGAATGCTTTGCGATTCCCAGAGTGAGGTCTGGTTCAGGGCACGCTGGGTAATAGTTACAGGAAAAACGGTGCCCATCAGAACAGTCCATTTTTCTTAGGTACTCAGGTTGGAGTCCAAGAGCCTCCGACAGTAATCCAAACAGAATATTCCCCAAGTTATTGACGAGTTTTGAGTACTCTATAACTGACTTCCTGTGAATTAATGGCATGTTTGACAAGGTGTATTGTATGGTAAGAAACCGTATTAAGGAAAAAGTCCAAAATTTAATCAAATTTCTAGTACTGCGAATCCAACAAGTGCTAAACTTTGAGTACATACCTACATATAGCTGGCAAGTCATCGGAATTAATTTGATCAGGATCTAAAAATGAAATAGCCAATGAGTCCCTCCAGTTAGCAGTCCTTGATGCGAACAAATCAAAATTGCTGTTAAATCTCACCCTTCTCGTATTATCCCGCGTGTAGTATTTCTTTTTCTCCTCAACATCCTGCTCATTAAATTTCTGTATTGCATCAAGCATTTCATCGAGCACACTTAAGGATATCCCATGATTCACCACTTGGAAAAATCCCCATGTTTCTGATGCAATCCTTACTTCTTCTACAATCTTTTTATGCCTGTGGGTTTTCTCCAGATCTCCCAAATCAATCACAGGAGCTTCAATTTGAGCCCTCTTGTAATTCAAATCTTTAGCCAGTTCTTCAGCTGGTCTTACAAAAATCTTGGGAATTTTTTGCAATCCTGAATCAACTAATCCTTTTACACCAGCTTTTGTTTCATCAAACGTCTTCAATTCTTGCAATCTGTCATATTCTTGAGCACCTGAGGTATCCATGACTCCAGCTATTAGATGCAACTATAGGATTGTTGAGATTAGGAGAGAGTCTTTTAATTAGTGAATTCTTCATTTTTACCTATGATTTTTCCCATCTTGGATTTTCACGTAAATCTTGTGTTCTTGTGAATGCTATTTTCATAATGTCCATTATCTCGTTTATAATATTAGTAACAACTGGCTCAAATTTTTAACTTGTTGAAATTTTATATCTCAACATATAAATGATATTTGTTAAAAATTTATCTTATCTCAAGACACGATACAGTAAAGAATAATGCCTACAAAGCGAGAATCATTTTTCTGTGATGTGAGCAAAATATTGAACCAAAGTAAATAAATAAATATGAAACGCAATTTTTTGATTTTATCATTTGATGTTACTTCAGGTGTAAATTATTTCGACTTCTTTGTACATTTTACTTTATTGTAAAAGGTGGGAATTTCTTAATGGAAATGAGATAAAATAATATACCATCCTTGAATTATAATTCTTGAAATTATAAAACATGCATTAAATGTTGAATTGAAAATAAGATAGATAACTTAGCTCAGCAACTTGAAATTAAAATTCATGTGCTGATGAGAACAGCTGACTTTTTTGCTTTGCTTATCTCAGTTTTCACATTTAAAATGTGCAATTTGGACATTTTATAGAGATTTATTTGGAAGACCTCATCTGAGGTAGAGAAGACAATTATTTTTTTCTTCTAAGAAATTGTTTTTTGAATTTTTAACTTTTAATTGCCAATAATTATCCATCATGGAACCACCTCACTAACACTTTTTTTATTATTTTTTATTTTTTAATTTTTTTTACGAGGAACCCACAGCCGCTACTCTTCGAGTGTGCACTGAGTAAACCTCATTAACACTTTTCGTTTAACATATGGTTGTATGAATTAATATTAAATTCTAATACGGCATTATTATATTTTGGCTGGAGATGAGGAATGTAGGGAGAAGTCCTGTATTTATGTAAATATGCATACTGGAATTCAAAAAAATTCAACATCCAAAAGTTCAATCTACTTTGTGGTTAGATAGAATATGTGATAGAAGGTATAACTTTGACTATTGATAAGTGTGTTTTTGCACACTTATTTAGATCACAAACATGCCTTAATTACAAGAAAAATGTTTAAATTGTGATTTAATTTCGTTGAATTCATGCAATGTGGGTGTTTCTATGGAAATGGTGGAATTCAGGAGAAAAGAGCCGAAAAATGACTAAAATGGAGCAAAGTGATAGCTCAGGGACCAAAGTGCAATTATCCAAAAGATGGTCCGAAGGACAAATCAAGGAAGTGAATGACCTAAGTACCAATTTGGTGATATTATAAGATGATGGAAATAAAAGAAACAAGCAAAAAGGACCAAAATGAATCAAACTGAAAGTTCGGGGACCAAGTTGCAAATAATCCATAGATGAGACAGGAAATGGAATGAAGATTCAAGAGTATTAGAGGTCAATCAGATGAGGAAAGGAGTCAAAGAGGTGAAATATGATCGAAGTATTATCAAGTATCAACTTTCAGGCGAAAAAACTATGCTCGTGATTTTTAGCCTCTAATTGAGATCCATTTTTGCCATAGTACACATCAGACTTTGAGAAAGCCTATTTCTATTAAAAGTGTAGATATTTGAGTTTTCTGTCCAATGAACTTTGAATCACTTCAATCGGAGATCAGGAGAGAAAGTTATGATCAAAATACTAAAGGTTGTCCGGCGGAAAGAATCGCATAACTATGCGGTCGCATAGTATAAACTCTATGCGGTCGCATAGAAGCCTCCCGAGAATTTTTTCTCAAATTTTTTTACTCTATGCGACAACATAGAAATGTACTATGCGATCGCATAGGTATATTCTGGGGGCCGATTTTGCAATTTCCTTATACGATCGAAACTCTTTTGATAACCTAATTTTCATGCAATATAAATACCAAAAGACATCCAGAAAGAAGTAGAATGGATTGGAGGTAGAAGAACACTTCTTGGAGAGAATTTTGAGTGCAAGAACGAAGATTTACACAAAGAGCTTCGAGATTTCTCAAGATTTGATAACCCGATGATGTCTTTTATCCAAAATCTGATGTATTTTGTTATTTTAACCATGTTAGACTAGATTTTCATGTGCTAGGATTTGCGATGATCCTTATATTATGAATCCTTAATCTTGAATTTTATTTATTTGACGTTAAAACATGTTTTTTTTTTAATTATTGAATGATTGGCATGGATTTTACTTTCTCTACAATTATGTGCGCAATAGTTGTATGAGATTTGTGACTTGTTTTACCCTCGAGAGATGAAAAATAAGTTAGACATTATGTTAATTGTCGTAAAGTTTGATAGGGGATAGAAATATACCGCTATACTTTACATGATCTTTAAGTATTCATAAATTTTTAATGTATTTTTATATGTTTGCATCCGTCATAGAAATATAGTCGGATCCCATGTGAAAATATGTTTAATTCTACTCGAGAGAGATTGTTAAACAAGTTAGGAATATTGATCTTCATAATTGAATCGTGTTGTCAATTTTATAAAATTCGGATTAAAGGGGATTGATATAAGGGGATTCGGAATCCTAGTACGCATTTCGTTATCATATTTTTATAAAACTTGCATTTAGTTATAATCACACATTTAATTAGTTAATTTAGGCTTTATATTTATAAGTAGGTTATTAAATCACAATTTAGTTAGCAAAAATATCAACAATTTCTATTATTTTTGTTAAGGCGACGATAGATAAAATTAAACTAATCAATCTCTGTGGGAAGATATTCGAACTCATTTAATCCACTTTATTACTTGTTAACGAACCGTACACTTGCGGTAGTTTAAAATCGTAAGAAAATATTTCGCGAACAACTATTCATAAGTTGAGACTATTCTAAATCTGATCTACAATGATCTTAGCATGCCAGAGTTGTCCATATACACAACCTTTAACGAAAATTCCCACTACGAAAATTGGAACTTTTACACCACGAACAATTCATGATCGCTAGTTCAATTTGGAGAGAATTATGGTTTTCACCTAAATCTCTTGTGCTAACTTGAATAATAATAAGTCTTAAACTCTAAATATTGATTGACTATACATATAAATTTTCACAGATTCTATTTGCCTAAAAGATTAATCTAATTAATGAATCATAGTTCAATAGTATTTATTAAGTCCCACCAACAATTGAGCTTAGGACTTAATAGTTACAATCTCTCACTTGATTTAGACCCAATATCAATTCCTTATTTATTATTCTATACCTTAATTTACATGGATCTCTGGTTATAATTGGTACAGATATGTTCAGATATGGTGAATCTAAATTGAAAAATTTGTGAAGAGACCATACGAGACTCAGCTTAAATAGAGTCTTTGTATACGTGTTTTTGCCCAACAAAAGATATTTAAAGATCGGATGATAAAAATGATAATTTTAAACAATTATTTCTTTATTTAAAGGAATATTTAAATTTGCATTAGTTATATTTTCTCATTGCATTACTCTCACCTATAGGGTTCCTCGTCGAAATGTGATCCTAACTAACAACTTTCTTGTATCAGACCCACCTAGTCCTCGTACATTCAAAACCCTTATCTATACATTCAAACCCCACACATTCCTTAGTCCTCATAGAAAAATTTCAAAAATTAGATGGTCACATTTTGTGATCTTTAATAAAATGTTATGACATATATTTTAATTAAACATGTCGTGATCACAATAAAAATAATAATTTATAGTCACGGTCACATATTTGTCATAACAGTCATAAAAACACAATTTATGGGTCGCAATTAGGTATTAAGTCACAAACTACAGATTTAACATGTCCCAAATTATTTACTAGGCACAAAATCTGTAATACCTTAAATATAAAATATGTATATATATAAAAGAGAGTCATATATATATATAAGGTTAGGCGGTGGAATTGGATTGACCATACAATCAAAACCCATTTTCTAATATACAGGAACCAGAGAACGAAAATGGAGAGAAAGAAAGGAAAAAAAAAAAGGAAAGAGAGGAGAGAAAAGAGAGGAAAAAAAAAAGGGAAGAAGAAGAAGGAAAAAAAATAGAAATTTTTTGCCAACGTGTTAGGAATTAAGTGGTCTACATTATTAGGCTTTAATTTCTCAATTTTGAAAAGTAAGTAAGAAGTTATTGTCAAGTAGTGTTTGATTTTATAGTTGTTAGATTGTTTGATTAAATTCAATTTTATTGAAGGGATTAAGTATCATAAATTATGAAATTGAGTAAGATGAAAGAAAAATTAGTTTTAGTGATTAAAGAGACTTTAGAAATCGCTTAAACATGAAATGATTAAGTTTATGTATTGCATATTTAATTATTGAAATTATTTAAAATAATTAATTATTTATTTAAAAATTATATCGTATTTCAAGCGACGATACTAATATCAGAACAGCTTACCAACCAGATTGATTTTGCAAATATAGTACTGTGAGTGGAAAAATATAAATATTTTTAAAATATTTATAAATTAAGTATATTGTTAAAATGTGTACAATTATATGCAATTATGTGTTCGAATTACATGATTATTATAGAAATCTCTTTTATTATGATACGTGTGGAATTTCAAGGATTATTTATTGTACATTTGTGACTTGGTATATGAAACATGTGATATTGAGATTTGTTTGGTATGTGAGACGTAATATTGAGATCGACTAGAAAAGTACCCGTGATTATTTATTTCTTCTAGTTCACTGAGGGACCTTGGCCGTGTTCTATACTACACTGAGGGGTCTTGGATCGGGGATGAAGAGGTCTCGACCGTGTACATATACTTCACTAAGGGATCTTGGCTGTGTTCAAGAATTGATTATTAGATGTCTTTGAGACCGACTTTCGTTCATGGAGGGGCCAAAGGCCCGTGGCGAAAGTTCTTAGCCCGAGGGCGGATTACAGATTTTAATCAGAGGGTACATTTTTGGTGAATTTTGTAGTACATTTGATGTGATGAGATTATAGCATGATTACTAGCTTATATTAATATCATGACTTGAGATGATATTTTACCACCTTATGTGAATGTTTCACATTTGGCTATAATTATATGATGTTATCTTGCGAGTTATCAATGATATGAACTCGATTTTCGATAAAAATGTAAAAATGGAAAAGTATAATTATTTTCGAACTTTTCCACTCATTGAGCTATCAACTCATATATTTTCTGTGATTTTCCTACAGGTGAAAATTGTTTTTTTTTAGCCGGAAGAGCCTAATGATTTCGGAATAAGAGCCACATGACATGTTGAGTGTTATAACTCATTTTGAAGAAGCACAAAGTAAATAATTTGGGCCCATCGCATTATGTTTTACATAAGCATTTGATTTTGTTGCATTTTTTGAAATAACTCATAGTTAGCCTTGATGATAGATTTGACATCTAGTCAGCATCTGTCATTGATGCACGTCACGTTTCGGGTCCACTAGGGTGATGCAAGACGAGACATGTCGTGTCAAAGTGGTATTAGAGCATGGCTTCAAAAATTTTTATGGTTCATGCATGTTCAGTGGATATGATCACATGTCGTGGTGGCAGAAATCACAGGCTCTCTAGCTCAAATGCATAGAACCAAAAATGATAGAAAGATATTTTTAACAGATCCAGCAAAGACTAGTATGTATGGTAGTTGCAATGATATTATGGTTGTAAATGTTATTGCTTGTTGGGTTGGAACTATGTGTGTATGTAACCTAGTAAGATTTGAATAGATTTTGATGATTTTGCTAGGCATCCTAAGTTATAGATTTTACAATCAGCGTGGAATTTTAATTATTTTGGAGCCAAATGGTCATTAGTGTTATAAAAATTTTGTGGTGATTTGTGGCCACTTATATGGGATGATAATAGAAATCATAATGGTGTATATTTATACTATATGATAAGAAATTGTGGAAGACAAAATGATGATTTGTTGATTGATAGATGACAATGTGTGATGGTGTATTTTAGGCATTGAGGAAATTAACGGTAATTTCAATTATTTCGATTATTTATGAGTGGTTGGATTAAAAGGAATGTGAGAATAATAGGGATCAATTTCATAATGATTACCTATTATGGGGTGATTTGTTGCTTTAAAAATAGAATTAAATGGATATGTGTATTTAGGTATGTTTATGTGGAAAAAAAAATAGAGAATGGTAGAATCGAAATTTGTTGAGATTGGGAAATTAACATGCGGTATATTGAGGTGTGAAATGTTCAGTTCATAAATATGAAGGTTATCATCTTGTGATATTAAGAAAAATTGATATAATTAAATGTTTTAGGTCATACGATATGACGATAAATGCCAAAGTTACATGATCATAACATGATATGGTGAATAGCATGTAAATGAATATAATGGTTGTCCTATAGCAAAATAATGTGATTATAAATTTGGGTTATCAAGTTAATTAATTTTGTTAAGGCCATTCGTTGAATTATTGTGTTATATACCATACAATTTAGATGCATTGAGTTAAATTTTGAATTTAAGATGAATTTATTGAAATTTTAGTGATATAATTTTTTGGGCTATTTTCAATTATATGGATTATGAACAAAGTATTCCATTTTTATCAAAATATATTTGTTAAGGAATATAAGTAGGACATGTTGACTATTTCTAAAGTTTAAGATAATCATTAAATATAGATTTTTTCTCATTGTGAAATAGTATCTTTAGGTTACATTATCTTAACTAAAGGTCTTTATGCGATATACAAGAAGGATTATGCATTGACGATGGATCAATGATCTATTTATGGAATAAGAGTATAGATTATCATGAATTAAATGTTATTGTTGTCTCTTTATAGAAAGAAAGAAAAAAATTTGCATGGGTATAGCAATGTCGAAAGTTTTACTATCAGGAAATTTTGAGAAAATATTTGCTCTTATATCTAAAGATGATAAGTGATTGATTCATGATAATGATTTATGTTAAGGTTTAGAAAGTATTCTGAAGTAAACTTATAAATTATGGATGATACTGTAGATTGTTGAAGAGGCATGATTAAAACATGATTTGGAATTGGTTATATTGGGATTTCGTCATCACATTGCGAGAAATGTCAATAGTTATCAATCATCAAACTTTAAGGTATATTTTATTCGAAATGGTGGAAATGAAAATTGTGTATATATTATCATTGGGTGATATAGAATTAAAAGAAAAGCACACCATATTGAACTAGCTCAATTTTTTTATTGGGGATAACTAGAATTTTAGAAAATCGTGAATAATGGAATTTTTGGAGATATTGTCAGTATAGAATGAAGGCAGTTACCCTCAAATATTTTTGTTTGGGGATTCCAAATATATGAAAGGGAGACAAAATAATATTTAAATCATTGTGGATAGATTGATAAATGTTACAAGATTCTTTTTAAATGATATAGTCAATTCATAGGATAGACTTATAAAATTATATTTAGATAATATTGTTAATTTCGTGGTGGAATTGGAGTATTTATCTTTGGTTAGTTGTAAGAAGTTATATAATTAAATTTCACTTTCCATTTTCTTTTGATAGAATATCAGACATTATGAAGACCCGTTTAAAAGAGAGGCTATCAACTAACTTGTTAATTAAAGAGGACTTGGATAATTATCTATTTTTCATGGAATTGACCTATAAGAACTAGACACAAGTGACGGTAATTGAGGTTATATATAATATTGAGATATTCTAAGGACGTACGATGAAATGGGTGAAAGATTGTTGTTCGATCTTAATATGTAACCATTGTTATAGAAAAAGAATGTGATTAGAGAATATTTTAAATTAGCACGTAAGGTGAAGATTTGGAGAACATGAAAAACAGTATTTTGAACTTCCAATTGGAAAAATAATTGAGTTTTCCTTATGTTTTAGAAAAAAAAAAGAGAAAAAAAGGATGAAAATGTCATATATTGGCTCGTAGGAAGTTATTAAAAGTATGATAGGAATATTAAATCTTGGGACTAAAAGTTCGTGGGAGAAATCATTCAATAGAAGAAGCATTAGGGCAAGTGATAATCAAATGTGTTCTCCACATATTTATATCTGCAAATCTTAGCCAACTGAATTTTGAGGACGAATTTTTTTGAAGGAGGTGAGTTTTGTAATAACTTAAATATAAAATATGTATATAAATAAAAGAGAGTCAAACATATCATGCCATACTTTTTAAAA
>NW_019240753.1:5335-51401 GCF_002742605.1 Olea europaea var. sylvestris | reverse complement strand
GGGGGGGGGGGGAAGAAGAAGGAAAAAAATAGAAATTTTTTGCCAACGTGTTAGGAATTAAGTGATCTACATTATTAAGCTTGAATTCCTCAATTTTGCAAAGTAAGTAAAAAGTACTTATTGTCAAGTTGTGTTTGATTTTATAGTTGTTAGATTGTTAGATTAAATTCAATTTTATTGAAGGAATTAAGCATAATAAACTATGAAATTGGGTAAGATGAAAGAAAAATTAGTTTTAGTGATTAAAGAGACTTTAGAAATCGCTTAAACGTAAAATAATTAAGTTTGGGTATTGCCTATTTAATTATTGAAATTATTTAAAATAATTAATTGTTTATTTAAAAATTATATCGTATTTCAGGCGACGATATTAATATCAGAATAGCTTACCAACCAGATTGATTTTGCAAACATAGTACTGTGAGTGGAAAAATATAAATATTTTTAAAGTATTTATAAATTAAGTATATTCTTAAAATATGTACAATTATATGAAATTATGTGTTCGAATTACATGATTATCATAGAAATCTCTTTTATTATGATACATATGAAATTTCAAGGATTATTTATTGTACATTTATAATTTGGTATATGAGACATGTGATATTGAGATTTCTTTGGTATGTGAGACGTGATATTGAGATCGACCTGAAAAGTACCCGTGATTATGTATTTCTTCTAGTTCACTGAGAGACCTTAGTCGTATTCTATACTACACTAAGGGGTCTTGGACCGGGGATGAAGGGGCCTCAACCGTGTACATATAGTTCACTAAGGGGCTTTGGCTGTGTTCTAGAATTGATTATTAGAGGTCTTTGAGACCGACTTTCATTCACGGAGGGGCCTTTGGCAAAAGTTCTTAGCTTGAAAGGCGGATTACAGATTTTAATCAGAGGGTACATTTTTGGTGAATTTTGTAGTACATTTGATGTGATGAGATTATAGCATGATTACGAGCTTATGTTTATATCATGATTTGAGATGATATTTTACGACCTTATGTAAATGTTTCACTTTTGGCTATAACTATATCATGTTATTTTGCGAGTTGTCAATGATATGACCTCGATTTCGATAAAAATGTAAAAATGGAAAAGTATAATTATTTTCAAATTTCTCCACTCACTCAACTATCAATTCATATATTTTTCCGTAATTTCCGACAGGTGAAAATTAATTCTTTTTAGCAGGAAGAGCCTAATGATTTCGGAATGAGAGCCACACGACATGTTGAGTGTTATAACTCATTTTGAAGAAGCACAAAGTAAATAATTTGGGCCAATTGCATTATGTTTTACACAAGCATTTGATTTTGTTGCATTTTTAGAAATAACTCATAGTCTGCTTTGATGATAGATTTGATATCTAGTTAGCATCTATCATCGGCGTATGTCATGTTTCGAGTCCACTGGGGTGATTTGGGACGGGTCGTGTCAAAATCGTACAATGAACTGGTCATAATAGCTATTCTTCTCACTCACCTCTCCACCAACCACCCTACTTATTGTTTACACAGAATATAACCACATTTTGTCTGTAATAACAAACTAAGTTTCGTTTCTAACAAATTTGAGTTATGACAGAAGTTCAAAATCTTAATTGGCCAGCAAATAATTGGAAAACTGCCTTCTGTTCGTTGAAATATCCACATAATCTTGACTTTCTTGAAATCAAACAAATGTTCAACTTCATTTATTATTAATTACACATTATTGAGCTGCAAACGAAGCAATACACACTGCCATGCATTTATTCAACACAAACTTCAAGTAGCTATTGTTTATTTAATTACATAAAATTGCTTTAGTTCTCAGGAATTTTCACAAGCTAACTCTCTGAAAACATGCCATTCACAAGTGCAAGTGACGTAACAACGCCTCTTCAATGCCATATTCATCCCTTGAAATAATTAACAAGAAAATTCTCGTCTAGTCCAGTAGTGATAAATTTCATTATATAATCACTCAACAAGACCTCTTTGTATTCGGGAGGATTTTCTTCCGATATCAACTCTTTAATGGGGCCATAGAAAATCTTATCCATGTGTATAGGACCAGAGAAAAAGCATGCTATGGAAATTCTTGGCCCAAGACGATTGGCAACCACTCTGTGCTTATTGCTTGTGAATTTTCCATCGGATACCAACTTTAAGCCAAAAATTAGTAGAGAAAAATCTTCAGTAAAAATGAGCCAACAATCAGGTAAAACGAAATCAGAAAACAAACAGATTCATGGTGGTTCGTGTTCGTGGGGAAATACTGAATTATTTTGGTTTCAAAGTATAACAATATATCCATATATGTATACCTGGAGAAGATCCCCAATATTAATTACAAATGCTCCAGGAATGGGCTGGACATCAACCCACTGGTTTTGGAAGAAAATCTGGAGACTGTCGATTTGGTTTTGTAGAAGAATGGTGAGAAATCCAGGATCTGAATGCTTTGCGGTTCCTAGAGTGAGTTCTGATTCAGGGCACGCTAGATAGTAGTGACAAGAAAGACGGTGCCCTTCAGAACAGTCCATGTTTCTTAGGTGCTCAGGTTCGTGTCCAAGAGCCTCTGATAGTAATCCAAACAGAATATTTCCCAAGTTATTGACGAGTTTTGAGTACTCTATAACTGACTTTCTGTGAATTAATGGCATGTTTGACAAGGTGTATTGTATAATAAGAAACCGGATTGAGAAAAAAGAATCTAAACTTTAATCAAATATCGAGTACTGCTAACCAAACACGGGCTAAACTTTGAGTACATACCTACATAAATCTGGCAAGTCATCAGAATTAATTTGATCAGGATCTGAAAATGAAATAGCCAATGTGTCTCTCCAGCTAGAAGTCCTTGATGTGAACAAATCAAAATTGCTGTTAAATCTCACCCTTCTCGTATTATCCCGCGTGTAGTATTTCTTTTTCTCCTCAACATCCTGCTATTAAATTTCTGTATTGCATCAAGCATTTCATTGAGCACATCTACGGAAATCCCATGATTCACCACTTGGAAAAATCCCCATGTTTCTGATGCAATCCTTACTTCTTCTACAATCTGTTTATGCCTATGGGTTTTCTCCAGATCACCCAAATCAATCACAGGAGCTTCAATTTGAGCCCTCTTGTAATTCAAATCTTTAGCCAGTTCTTCAGCCGGTCTTACAAAAATCTTGGGAATTTTTTGCAATCCTGAATCAACTAATCCCTTTACACCAGCTTTTGTTTCATCAGAAGTCTTCAATTCTTGCAATCTGTCGTATTCTTGAGCACCTGAGGTGTCCATGACTCCAGCTATAAGATGCAAATTTATGGGTGGATGGCCACTATAAGATTGTTGAGTTATATATCAAGAAGGTAGCAACTTTTAATATATAGACGTTGGGTAACAATTTGGCTGTGACACAAATTCTATTAAAAATTTAATTGGGAGATCCACCGGGAGTTTGTAGTATGACTTGAATAAGCCTTGAAGGAATACAAGATGGATAAGGAGAAGGTTTCGCGATTTTGAACTTAACCCTCGAACACTCCATTATTGATTTTATTTAATGTAATAAGATTTTACCATAGACTCTTGTTTGTATTAATTTTCCTAGTATGTCAGTGATTCTTATAAATATGTGGCATATTACACATTTATTTGACCTACTTAGAGAGTGATCCAGGTGGATCAGATTGACTCGTAGATAGAGAAATCATGAGAGAATCTTGAGCGATTCAGTATAATATATTGGAACTCTTTATTTTTAATTAGTGAATTCTTTGTCCCTGCTCGTGATATTTCGTGTTTTGGGTCTCAACACAAATCATACGTTCTTGTGATTGTTATTTTCATCTTGCCCATTATTTCGTCTTTAATATTCATAATAATTGGCTCATTTTCTAACAAGTGATGTCAGAGTAAGGATCAATAGCTCCTAGGAGAACCGGTTTGGTTATGTATTAGAGCAAGGTTTGATGGACTTAGAATGAGGTTTGATAGCTCTAGGATAACAAGTATAAAGTTTGATATTTCGCTTTTGGATCGCAAGACTAGCTTTTCCTTATGGCAAATTTTTGTTTGGACGATGGAGAATAAGCCAAGTAACGATCGAATTTTGATAAAAGGGTAGAGAAGGTCTCAGTTATATGTTTTGGAAGGTTCGATGATCACATTTGATTCAACTATCACTAAATTGAAGAAAATATGTATTAGGTATCAGGAGATCTTCGGTGAGGCTGATTTGTTCGCTTCAAATGGAATTGGTTGTGATCAAGTTGCTCGTAATGATAATTCGAGAAAATTGGTATTCAACGTAATCTTACATATAAGCAATGCTTGGATTCAGTCAGCATTTACTGAGTTTGCCTTAGTTGGGCTTTGTGGAAGAGGTAGAGTAACTTGGTGAATTGTTTTGTTTTTAAGTTTTATTCCTTGCAGCGAAATTTGATTCCAAGTGGAGAATTTTTAGAACTTCATTCTTTGCAATGGAATTCGTGTCAAGGTCAAGATTTATTATAATTTGTGCGTGATCCCAATTTTATTGAAAATTTAATATGGAGTTGGTAGTATGACTTGAAGATGTTTTGGAGGAGTCCAAGACGAATAAGAAGAAGATTTCATGATTTTGACAGTTTTTGGACTCATATTCAACGTCGAACACTTCGCTATTGATTTTACCTATTGTATTAGGACTTCTCTTTGTGTTAGATTTTTGTTTGTATTAATTCTTCTAGTATGTTATGAATTTTTGTATTATAAATATATGGCGTATAATATATATTTATTTGATCGGCTCAAAAAGTGACCCAGGTGGATCCAAATTGACTCACAGATAGAGAGATAAGGAGAGAGTATTGTGAGATCTAGTATAACATATTATAATCCTTACTTTTAATTAGTGAATTCTTCATTTCTGTCTGTGATTTTTCCCGTCTTGAATTTTCACGTAAATCTCGTGTTCTTGTGAATGTTATTTTCATAATGTCCATTATCTCGTTTAAAATATTAGTAACAATTGTCTCAATTTTTAACTTGTTGAAATTTTATATCTCAACTTACAAAAGATATTTATTAAAAATTTATCTTATCTCAAGACACGATGCAGAAAAGAATGGTGTCTACAACATCCCGCGGTTTAACTGGTCTGTGTGAAGAGGGGCCGGATCACAGACCCAAGGAATAGTCGTCGAAGACGGACACCTTGATAAAAAAAAAGGAAAAAAAAGAATAGTGCCTACAAAGTGAGAATCATTTCTCTGTGATGTGAGCAAAATAATGAACCAAAGTAAATAAATAAATATGAAACGCAGTTTATTGATTTTATCATTTGACGTAACTTCACATGTAAATTATTTCGACTTCTTCGTACATTTTACTTTATCGTAAAAGGTGGAAATTTCTTAATGGAAACGAGATAATATAATATACCTTCTTTTAGAGATTGATTTGGGGGGCAGGAGGGGGAGGGGCTGGGTTGGGCTGTAGTCCCCCCCGCATGCCCAATAACAATTTTTAAGGTGTTTTTTTTTTTGGTAGAAAATCAATTTTTTATGCGTAAATTTTTTTTCCCAGCGTAGTAGCTCGATTTGAAATTTTGTAACCCGATCTTGGATCCGACCCTGGATCCGTCCTTGCCTTCTTTGAATTATAATTCTTGAAATTATAAAACATGCATTAAATGTTCAATTGAAAATAAGATAGATAACTTAGTTCAGCAACTTGAAATTAAAATTCATGAGCTGATGAGAACAGCAGGAAATATATTAAAATAGCCTAAAGAAGAAGGCTACTTCTTCATTTTAGCCTTTAACTAATTCAAGTACCTAAAATACCCTTATATAAATATTATACATAAGTCTTTATTTTATAGAAATTTTCCATTCAAGTCCTTAAAAATATTAAAGAATTTAGCCTCTAATCGTAGAGTTTAAGATTTTAGTAGATCTGTAGATTTATTTAATTTTTGTTCACTCAAAGTAGCCTCCTAATTGGTATCAAAGCCATAGAGATCATGAAAATTAAAATAAGTAAAATAAATAATTATTGGCATTTAGAAAAAAAAAGGAAGTTATATTCCTAATAAATTAAAAATAATGACACTAACAATAGTCAAAGAATTAGCCAAAGAAATAAAAAAAACAAATATTAGAAAAATTAATAATAGGATCAATAAAAGATATACATATCCATGAAAAAATGATTAAAGTATGTGATGATGAAGAAATTAATATATATATTATAAAGAAAAGTATGAGTGTATATGATAATACGGATTTAAAGTTGAATAAATTAATTGCAAATATTAATAAGATACAAGAAAAAATGCAAGATATAATATTAATATCAGATGGAACAAAAGTAAAAGAAAAATAGTTAATAAAATTAAAGTGTGAAAAATAAAAAATACAGAGTAAATGCTTTAAGATAA
Organism: Olea europaea var. sylvestris; assembly: GCF_002742605.1. Taxonomy (NCBI): domain Eukaryota; kingdom Viridiplantae; phylum Streptophyta; class Magnoliopsida; order Lamiales; family Oleaceae; genus Olea; species Olea europaea. Next base: position 44,996 of record NW_019240753.1, on the reverse strand, counting down.
TAAAAGAAGAACTAGTAAATAAAGAGTTTGCTAAAGAAAGTTTTGAAAAAATAATAGAAGGAAAAGAAGATAAAAGATGTAAATTAACTTATATGTTAGAAAGATGATTAAGAAAGATTAAAATGTCAATAGTTAATATATGGAAGAATTAAAATCATTAATAAAAATGTTGATAAATGATGTTTAAGATTTAAGAAATGAAGTAAAAGAAACAATAAATGATATAAATATATTAAAAATTGAAATTAGAGAATTAAAAGAAAATAATAAAAATAAAGAAAAGAAAATAGATAAAACAATTTATAGAAAAAGAAATGACCCGAATAAGAAAGAAACATATTGAAAAAGAAAATATAGTAATAAAAATAGAAAATATGGATGATGAATTTAGAAAGAATATTAAAAGAAGTAGAATCTAGAGAAAAAATGTTAGGAAAATTAAAAATAGAAGAAAATCAAGAAAATAAAGATGAATCAGAAATTAGATTTACTTATAGAAAATTTTGATCAATTAAGTTTAAGTGATATAAGTGATTATCAAGCTTTAATGAATGCTGGAAGAGAACCTAATCCAATAGGGACCTTTAAATAAAAATTGCAAGAATCAGATAAAAGTTATGCACCTATATATAATAAATCATATAGAAAAATTCATGATAAAGTAAGAGATAAACAACCACCTAAAGGAAATAAATATAGAGACACGTTTGAATTAAATGATAATTATGATAAACCTATTAACCATGAACGAACAAAATTAGATTTAAATTGTAAAATAGATACTAAAAAATCCTTATTAACTTGAGCAGATTCAATGATATTATTCTTTTTATTTAATAAAGATGACACGTGAAAAAGTACTGAAAGAAGAATATATTTCTTAATAGTATCATTTGAAAGAGATGTTAGAAACTAGTGGGAATTAATAAATAATGATACAAAAACATTAATAAAAAGAAATGTACAAACAGAAATAATAAAATCAGATAGACAAGGTATATAAAAGTTAGTAGAATATATTCCAGATGAATTTTCAAGGAAAAATTGGATAAGAAATGCTGAAGGAGAAACAATAAGAGAAAAAAACAATGCTAGGATTAAATTAATAAATTTAACAATATGTGATATGTATAAAATTAAAGAATATACTTGTGAATTCAGAAATTATTATTATACTCAATTTTATAGAATGAAAATCAAGAAGTATACCAAGATATGTACTATAATAACTTACCAGATTTATAGAGAATATATTTTTAAATAGAATTTGAAAAATATGTCGAGATAATATTGAAATACATAGAACTTTAGATTTAAGAATAAAATTTTTATTTGAAAGACTTGCATATATATGTCAACAAAGACAATTATTGAAAAAATCAGAAAAAGTAACTAGAATATATTGTGAAGTTATGAAAAACCTTATACAACGAGGATGTAATCCTGAAAAAATGGTTAACAAAAGAAAATATAAAAATAAAAAGTTTAAAAAATTTATAAATTTTAATAAAAAATATATAAAACATAGAAAAAGATATTATAAAAGAAAAAATATTTCATATGGTCAACAGAAAAATAAAAATTATAAAAAAAATAAAAGCCAATATAAATGTTGGAATTGTAGGGAAATATGTTATATAAGCCCCGACTGTAATAAAAAGAAAGTTAAAATATTATAAAAAGAAATAAAAGATGAATTAAGTGAAATATCGGGTATTGAACAATATTATAATCAAGAAGTATATATAAGTGAAACAGAGAATGATGAATCAGAATCTGAATAAAGAAATAGAGGAAATAGAAAATAATAATATAAATATACAAAAATATGAAATAATAGAAGGTTATGGATTAAAGGTAACCTTTGATAATAATAAATTTAAGAAAATGCAAAAATTATCCTTAGATTTAAAAATAGGAAAATGAAAAGTTTTAGACAGAATTTGGAAAAGAGAAATGATAGCAATAAATGAATATAAAAAAATTGAGAAAACTATGGATGTAAAAACAACATATGAAAATCATAAATTAAATCTTTTAACAAAAAATACAGTTGAAGAACTATTAACAAAGGTCGGTAAAAAACAAAGTGAAAAAATTCAATATGTTTATCTAGTAGGAAAACAAATAATGTTTAATTCATTATTCAGAGAAGGGATAGACTTACCCTTAATTATAGTCTTACATGATGGAAGAATAATAAATCTAAAATATAATCATTTAGGAACAATAGAAGGAAATTTGGCATATCAAAAAATAATGTTACATGCTACCCAAAATCTTGTGTATCATTGAAAGATAGAAACTTTAATGAAATTTTAAGATTGCATTTTAAGCTGCATAGAGAAGATATCTTGCAACCAGGTGATCAAATTATAATTATAGAATATAGAGCTTTATATACATTTACCAATTCTAATTATGGAAGTCTTTATTCCAATAAACCATATATTGAAGTACATAAAGAATGTAATGATATTAGCAAAATAATAGAACCAAATAAACAAATAAGTTTAATTTCGGAAGAATATGAATTTAGTATAATAAGAAGTAAACCTGAAATAACAGAATTAAATGAAGAAGAATGTTCTAATACTATAACATCTAAGGATGGAAAGTTAATTAAAAGATCAAAAAGTCTTAGAATACCTAACAAAAATCAATAAGAAGAATTTAGTAATATAAGAGAGAGATAAAACTTTACAGAAATGCTGTAATTATGAAAATAGAAGAAGAATATTATAATGGAAAAGAATATATAAATGGACCAAATATATTAATAAATACATGAATTAGTGAATGTCATATAACTTCAATAAAAAATAAAGGATTAATAACTCATAAAACTGATCCATATAGATATGTAAATTTTGATGGACAAATACATTTTTCAGAATTAGAGCTTAAAGTACCAATAAAAATAGGAGGAATAAACATTTTAATACCACGTTATATAGACAAAAGTATGGATATAAATCCTCATATACTTCTAAGAATGAGTTTTTTGTTAAATGGATTAGACGATTATAGTATAAAAAGAGAAGGATTATATATAGTAAATAATGGAAAAACTATTTTTTGTAAAAAGAACTAAATGAACAATTAGATAAGTTTTCCATTAGCTATATATATACAAGTTACTATTGTAGAAACAAACATAACAACTTGTGGTTTAATAGACACAGGAAGTGATATAACACTATTTAAAAGTTTTCTAATAAAATCATGGAATAATAATGGCAATATAAAAATAACTGGAGTCACAGGAGAAAGCACTCAAATAATTAATAGTGTCAATAAAATTAATATAATTCTTGAAAGTAAACAAGTTATAATAAATAAAATATATAAATATGATAAATTAGAATGTGATATATTGTTAGGAAATGACTTTATACAATAATTTCAATATCATAAACAAAATAATTATATGATAATGTTACAAACACCTTGCTTACACTTATTAAAAATTCCAAGAGAATTTAGACCTTATAGAGTTTAGCCAACCCAGCGTGGTGATAAATGGGAGAAAAAACCAAGTATATTTAATTAAATAAAAAATAAAAGAATATTGTATAAAAAAGTTCTGAAAACGAGAATAGAAATAAGTATAGAAATAATTATTGAACAATTAGAAAAAGTTTATGGAGAAAATTCATTATTATTTTGGAAACCACATCACCCTAAAGTCAAAATAGAATTAACAGAAAATATTATAATAAGAGTTAGACCAATGATGTATACTATAAACGATACACAAGAATTCAAAAATCAGATAAAAGAATTGTTAGAATAGAAACTTATTAGACCAAGTAATAGACCTCATCCAATCTTTATGGTTATGAAACATTTTGAACAGGTTAGAGGAAAATTTAGAATGGTTATAAATTATAAAGAATTAAATAAATATACAAAATTTTATGGATATTTTTTACCAAATAAGGAAGTTTTAATAAACTTTGCAAAAGGAAAACAATAATATTCTAAATTTAACTGTAAATCAGGATTTTGGCAAATAAAAAAAATGGAAAAAAATAGTGTACAAGATACTGCATTTAACACACCTCAAGGAAAATATGAATGTTTAATAATGTCATTTGGATTAAAAAATGCACCACAAATATATCAAAAAAATGGATAATATATTTAAAAAGTTAAATGAATTTCTAATTGTTTATATAGATGACATACTAATATGTTCTAATAGTAAAGAAGAACATAGAAATCATTTAATCCAATTCATAAATGAATGTAAAAATGAAGGAATTGTACTTTCTAAAAAGAAATCTATAATAGAAAAACAAGAAATAGATTTTCTTGGATTATCAATAGATAAAAGAGGAATAAAATTATAGACTCATATATCTAAAAAGATAGAAAGTTTTTCAGATAAATTAGAATCCAAAAAACAAATACAAAAATTCTTAGGATGTTTAAACTATACTGAAAGATTTATTGAAAATCTCTCTAAGAAAAGAAATAAAATACAAATTTTGCTAAGAAAAACAAATACTGAAGGATGGAATGAAAAATATACAGAAATAATTAAATCATTAAAAGAAGAATGTAAAAATTTACTAAAATTAAGATTACCAGATAAAAAAATAATTTAATTGTTAACATTGATGCCTCAGATAAATATTGGGTAGCAATATTAAAGACAGATTTAAATGAGATTTGTAGATATTCAAGTGAAACTTTTAATCAAGTAAAAATAAATTATACCACTTATGAAAAAGAATTACTAGCAATTATTAGAGGAATAAAAAAAATTTCATTATTCTTGTTATCCAAGAAATTTACTGTTGAAACCGATAATTCTCAAGTTACAGGATTAGTCAAGAATAAACTACCATCAAAACCTCAATACAGAAAGCTTCATAAATGGCAAACTTATTTAGTATTCTATAATTTTGATATAGTTCATATTAAAGAGTTAATAATTTTCTTGTAGATTTTCTCAACAGAAATATAGAATTTGATGATGGATAAAGCCAGGGTCATGGATCTATACTAATCTATCCTACATATACAAAAATGACAAATTTTCTTAAAGAAGAATTTGAAAACATAAATACTGGAGCAACACAGATCTCAGAGATGTTCAACTTAAATATAAAAATATTATTGAATATCACTAATGAGCATCATAAAGAGACCATAGAACTCAAAAATCAAGTTGATGCTATTGCAGCACAACTAAAAGATATAATGTCTGCGACAGATATACCAAAGAGCTCAGAAATAAGTTTTCCAAATCAATACCAAATATGGGCAGCTGGAAGCAGCAGTGGACCCAGATGTGACACCATACCAATTGATAAAAAAAGAGATTCAACACCAACCAAAACAGTGGTGATACGTGGAGATAAAAAAGATTCCAAAACTATTAGTATCATATACCAAGACGAAGATGATATGATCCCTTTAGATCCAAAAGAATAAGAATGTGCCAAAATAGTCAGAATCGTTCATGAAATAAAAATAAGTGATTCATATTTCATCTTTCTAGAAAATAATGTTTATCCTAGAGTAACAGCCACGGATGTAACAACCTGTGTCTCTGTACTCAAACTGTTAGCTTACGTACTGTCCATTTTGGGTGGGCCTTGCGCCTACTTACCCCTCACGGCTTTTTATTGCATCCCCTTGCCCAATTGGTACCAGGATTCAACTTAAATCTTACTTAAGTGAAAGGTTACGAGTACGAATCCTGGGGACGTGACAAAAAGTCGTGATGGGTAAATGGGTGCTCAATTGGTACCAAGATTCAACTTAAGTCTTACTTAAGGGAATGATTATGAGTATGAATCCTAGGGATGAGATAGAAAGCTGTGAGGGATAAGTAGGCGCAAGGCCCACTCAAAACGGACAGTACGTAAGCTAATGGTTTGGGTATAGAGACCCGGGTTACTAGATTTTTCTCAAATTGGTGAAATTTTTTAATAGTCCATGTACTGGTATATGATATTTTCTAGTAGCTAAAATCTCAATGTAAGTCCCCAGGTAAAAAAAATAAAATAATAATAAATAAATAAATAAATAACAATAATAATAATAATAATAAATACTAAATAAATAAATTTTGATGATATATATATTTGAAACGTGTAATAAAATGTTTATTTGTTTTATTGCGTAATATTTGTTAAGGGTTAATATTTTTCTGAAGATTTATGAATTTACAATAATGACAATTTAAAGTTATTAAATATGTGAATGATCTTCGACACTCAACGACCACCAATTGGCCATCCTCCGACGACCCCATGGTACGTAAAGGGGTCAGAATATGAATGTACTTAGACATTTTACATGATTTAATATTTTAAATTACATATCTTTAAATTTTTTTAGGGTTATTTTCTCGTTAAATTTATCATATGCATACGATAAAATAAGTATAACTTGTTAGACTTAGTACTGGAATGTGACTAGTAACTTCAAATTAAATTTTAGGAAATGGCACCACCTACTCACGCGAACTTGATGCGCGATTTACTACGAGCAGTACAGGAACTGAGCAGACAGAGCCAAGCACCGCCGCCTTAGAATGCACCGCCACAGCAAAATGCACCTCCATTTGTTCTGGGAGCCGTCTCAGTTGTTTAGCAATTTCGTAGGTACAAGTCTCTGACTTTCAATGGTGGATTCGACCCATTGGCTGTTGAGGAGTGAATTAGAGGTCTAGAATGCATCTTTCGACACATCGCTTCTACGGATGCATCGAAAGTACTAGGTGTGGAATTTATGTTTGTTGGAGCAGCTAGTCACTGGTGGGAATCTGTGACATGCACTAGGAAGGAAGAGCAACAACGTAACTTGACTTGGAAGCAGTTTAAGGATGAAGTGATGGCAAAACATTTCCCACAGGCTTTAAGAAACTTCAAGGAATCAGAGTTTCTACAGCTTAGGTAGGGAGACATGTCACTTATTGATTACGAAAGGCAGTTTGACCAGCTCTTAAGATATGCCCCGCACTTAGTGGATACTGAGGTTAAGGAGATTAGGAGGTTCAAAAATGGGCTGCGCCCAGAGATCGGCATGATCATTATGTCCCATCATTTCACCTCATATCGTGAGATGTTGGAGAGAGCCCATGCTATTTCCTATCAGAGAACCACAATTGGACAGTATGCCAAGCAAAGCAAGGAGTCGTTGGGAAAAAGAAAGTGGAGTGATCAGAACAAGAACAAATGTAACTGATAAAATAAAAGGCCAAGCATATGAGTTCATATTGGTGGGACGAGTTGGGAGTATTACACCCTATCCTAAGTATAATAAACTCAATGTTTACTTGGGAAGAACATGTGTTTCTGGTGTGGTAAGCCAGGACATATTTCTCTCAATTGCAAAGAGCCTCCAAAGAAGAAGGATGATGATCAAGACAAGAATAAGAAAGCAAAGGCTCGAGTTTTTGCACTGAATCAGCATGAGGCGGAGTAGGATCCGAATGTGATACCAGGTATATTGTTATTAATATATTTAATGTAATCGCTTATGTTATTTTACCTAGAACTACACATTATTCGATCTCTATCCTTTGGTTGCTGGTCTAACACTATAATTACGAAAATAGGTATTCTATTATTATCTGATGTACCTGCTTACATACTTTTTGACTCTAGGGCTACAAATTCTTTTATCTTTGAATCGTACGTCACTAGGTCAAACTTTGTATGTGTGAAAATGAATTATGAATTAGAGGTTAGCATCCCTCCAGGAAGAACTCTTTGTACAAATCGAATAACTAGGGCAATGAAGTTAGAGATTGATGGGAAAATATTACAAGCAAACTTATACCTTTTGGAGATGAAAGATTTCGATGTTATTTTGGGCATGGATTGGTTGGGACTTAATCACGTGGCCATTTGATGTCACGAGAAAAAAGTATTGTTTCACAGATCGGGAGAGGAAGAATTCCATTTTTTTGGAGCAAAGTTCAAGTCTTTGCCTTATCTTGTATCAGCTATTCAAGCGAAAAAAATGTTGAAAAAGGAGTCATGTCAAGGATTTCTAGTTAATATCACCAATCCCCAACATACAGAAAGGATTGTTAACGATATTAGCATTGTGCAAGATTTTGCAGACGTATTCCTAGAAGATTTACCAGGCATTCCACAAGATAGACAAGTGGAATTTACAATTGATTTGGTTCCTGAGGCAGCACCAGTATCGAAGGCCCCGTACTGAATGACACCGAAAGAACTTCAAAAATTGAAGTTGCAATTAGAAGAGTTGTTGGAGAAATGTTTCATTCGACTAAGTGTATCTTCTTGGGGAGCTTCTGTACTTTTTGTCAAGAAGAAGGATGAGAGTATGAAATGTGCATTGACTATCTTGAATTGAACCATTTGACCATCAAAAATAAGTACCCGTTGCCAAGAATAGAAGATTTATTTGACCAGTTAAGGAGTGCTACATGTTTTCAAAGATCGACTTGAGGTCAGGGTATCATTAGCTGAAAATTAGGGCAAGCGATATACCAAAAATTGCTTCCAAGACTCGTTATGGACACTATGAATTCACTGTCATGCCTTTTGGTTTGACCAATGCTCTAGCTGTATCTATGGATCTCATGAACAGAGCGTTTCATCAATACTTAGACCAATTCTTCATTGTATTTATTGACGACATACTCGTGTACTCCAAAGACAAGAAACAACATGAGAAACAACTCCGAATAGTACTTGAAACCTTGAGGAAGGAGAAATTATATTCCAAATTCAAGAAGTGCAAATTTTGGCTTGATCGTGTAGGTTTCCTTGGTCATTTGGTTACTGTCCAAGGAATTAAAGTAGATTCTGTCAAAGTAGAAGCAGTAACAAATTGGCCATGGCCGAGTAGTGTGGGTGAAGTCCGCAGTTTCTTGGGATTGGCTGGTTATCATAGAAGATTCATTGAAAGCTTCTCAAAAATAGCAGGGTCGATGACTTAATTCACGAGAAAGGGTGTGAAGTTTCAGTGGACAGAAAAATATGAAAAATGTTTTTAATAACTCAAGCAGAGACTAGTTTCAGCTCCTGCATTGACAATAGCAGATGGCTCTGATGGATTTGTGATTTACAGCGATACCTCTAAACAGGGTTTAGACTATGTACTGATGTAGCATGGAAAAGTGGTTGCTTACACCTCGAGACAGTTGAAGCAGTATGAGCAAAACTATCCACGCACGACTTGGAGCTTGCAGCAGTAGTTCACGCCTTAAAGATATGGCGTCATTATCTCTATGGTGGAAATTGTGAAATTTATATAGATTACAAGAGTCTCAAATACTTTTTCACACAGAAGGAACTCAATATGAGACAGAGAAGATGGTTGGAGTTAGTGAAAGATTATGACTGCACAATTCATTATCATCCGGGTAAGGCTAATGTAGTCGTAGATGCCTTAAGTAGAAAGACAGGATCGTAGTTAGCAGTTTTATCCACGGTGCAGGAATACTTGATAAAGGACTTTGAGAAACTAAGATTGGATGTCATCACATTGCCAACTCAGACTACAGCAAGAATAAGAGCAATTATTATTTGACCCACTCTTCGGGATTGAATTAAGAAAGCAGAGGATAAGGATCCATTTTTACAAAAGATTAAGAGATTGGTACAAACAAGCGTATAAGAATTGAAGTATCTGTAGTTAAAGCATTGACTTTTAAAGGAAGATTGTGTGTACCTAAAGATGAGAGTATAAGAAATGAGATATTGGAATAAGCTCACTCCGTATGCGGCACATCCAGGCAGTACAAAAATGTATCGAGATCTTCGAGATACATTTTGATGGAGAAACATGAAAAGAGGAATTGGTCTATTCGTGAAGAAATGTATGGTCTGTTAGTACGTTAAGGTAAAACATCAAAGGCCATCCGGATTGTTGAAACCATTGGATATTCCAGAATGGAAATGGGAACACATAGCCATGGACTTCGTAATAGGTCTTCCGAAATAAGCAAAAGGTCACAATGCTATTTGGGTAGTGGTTGATCCTTTGACGAAATTAGCCCATTTTCTGCCAATCAAAGTAAATTTCAATATGGAACAGTTTGTACAATTATACATTAGGAAAATAGTTAAATTGCATAGAGTTCCTGTCACCATTGTTTCAGATAGAGACTCGAGGTTCACGTCAAAATTTTGGAATAGTTTGCAGGTTGCTAGGGGGATGAAATTAAAGTTTAGTACTGCTAACCATCCTTAGATGGATGGACAATAAGAAAGAACCATCCAAACTCTGGAAGATATGTTGAGGGCATGTATTTGAGATCTTGTGGTAGTTAGGAAACACACCTACCTTTAGTGGAGTTTGCTTACAACAATAATTTTCAGGCCACTATAGGTATGGCCCCATATGACGCTCTTTATGGTAGAAAGTGCAGATCCCCTATCCATTGGGATGAGGTCGGGGAGAACAGAATTTTGGGTCCTGAAATCATTGAACGAACAGCTGATGCAGTGGATAAAATCAAAGCAAGAATAAAGGCAGCGCAATTAGGAAAATGAAAGAAAATAAATAAGAATTCTAAGCATTCTTTTAGTCCATTCAGAGGTTCGAATCCTTTCGTCCCTGAGCCATATCCATTTTTTTATAATTTTAGAATAAAGATTGTTTTCTTGAATAACTTTCTGGGTCAGAAAAGTTATGCTGACAGTAGAAGAAAATATTTAGAATTTCAAGTAGACGACGGCGTTTTTCTAAAGGTCGTACCAATGAATGGTGTATTGAGATTTGGAAAGAAAGGGAAGTTGAGACCACGGTTCATTGGACCTTTTGAGATCCTTGAAAGGATTGGTGTTGTGGCTTATTGACTTGCCTTGACACATGAACTTGCAGTAGCATAATGAGTTCCATGTTTCGATGCTCAAAAAATATGTCCATGATCCCAATCACGTGGTAAGTTACCAAGCCTTGGAGGTACAAAAAGATCTATCATATGAAGAAATCCCAACAATGATTTTGGATAGAAAAGTACATCAACTCAGAAATAGAGAAGTTGCCCTGGTCAAAGTGCAATGGTGAAATCATGGACGAGACGAGTCAACATGAGAGAAGGAAGGGAGCTTAGAACCAAGTATCCAGAACTCTTCGATTAACTAAGGTAAATTTTCGAGGACGAAAATATTTTAAGGAGAGGATGTTGTAATGGAATTTTGGTAGAATGGAATTTAATTTTTTTTTGTATGCTATATTTTAATGTTTTGAAAGTGTAGGGACTAAAGTATATGTAAAGTAAATTTCAATTTCATTTGGGATAAAATGTAGATATTGACGGAGTGATAATAAATATATGAATATTGGGCTCATTAGATAGATTGTAATTAATTATGCATGTTAGGCTCGAGAAAAAGTTAATTTGGATTAGCGGAGCCCAAGTTATTAAAGTTGAAAGATATAGCTTTAAATTATATTTAATTGATTATTTAATGAATTTAAATTTTCCCTCAAGTGTGAATGGGGAAAGATTCTTGGTGTGTGTGTATATATATATAAGAGAAAAGAAGAGAGAGAGAGAGAGAGAGAGAGAGAGAGTTATGGGAGAGCCATGTGACTAGTGGTTAAAAAAAGCCAACTTTGTTTTTATCTTTATCCACTCTAACTTCCTAGCTCCCACATTTTCACTTGTAGATAGAAATGGTAACTACATGCCTACTTTATTATGGTCCTTCCGGTACAATGATATGATATGATATGAGCTCTTACCGGATTTTAAAGATATGAGACGATATGATTTTCTGACACGTGTTTAAAATTTTTATACGGGATCGCACCATTAATTTTTTACATCCTACTGAGTATTTCCATGTACTCACCATTTTTCTTACTCTTCATAGGTTAGATCGAGTCGTGTCGGAGCATAGTGGTTCGATTGAGCAGTTGTGCCTCATCTTGCTGGACAAAAATCTAGAATTTCATCACCTAATTTTATTTATTTGCCATAGACATTTGTTTTAACGCTAAGTTATCGTTTATGTTTATTTGTTACATGGATATTTTTAAATTGTGTTGTTACTTAAAAGTTTGAATCGAATTATATGATTTTCCTTTAATGGTATCTTATATTAATAAAAGCAAATTTTATTTAGAATTAATTATATAGAATAAAACGAAATATGTGCATGTATTCACTGTTTAAAATTTTTGGGTCATTATAGTTTGCTATTAGAGCATAGGTTTAATTTCCTATAGACCCATGTGTATAACGACCCAAATTTTTTTGATTTGAATCATTATCAAGATTTTGAAATGGTAATTTACTCTAATTTGTAGAAAATAATTTATGTATTAATTCCCAAATGGAAATAAACAGTACTTTCTTACGCTATATCTTAAACGTATAAGTTTGGAAAGATCACGTAGAATTAATCTGTAAAGTAAGACTTAGAGGCATAATTATTTTACACATGTATAATAGTTTCCATTTGACTGTCTCTATAAATTCACGTGCACCTATGTAGAAAATTAGAAACATTTATATACACATAAAGCATAATATATTTTCTCTTTCTTTAGCAGGTGGTAGATGGCATCAAGATTCACCCATTTTAAATCATTATAGTACATTGCATTTATTAGACATGTATGGTAATTGTAAATCAATTTCGAAAGTTGCTCCATGTTCCAATCTCCACTTAACATAATTATTTATGCCAAATTTGGATAACAAGGAAAACACAAAAATACCCCAACGAAATTAAAATTTCAAATCATCATTTGAAATTTCGTGTCCAAACAAAACTAAGTCCCATATTTAAAATTTAATGAACAAGCTCAATAAATAAATAAATAATCTAAGGTTGCTGCTAAAATTTAGAATTTAAGGCACGTTACACTGGATTATTTTATTTAGTCCCATAAATCTTGGTTCAACGACTGCACCTCATCGCCTACCGAACAAAGACCTGATCTAACCTGTGAGGAGTAGGAAAAAGGGTGAGTACATGGAAATACTCAGTAGGATATAAAAATTAATCGTGTGACCCTGTATAAAAATTTTGAACACATGTCAGAATTTCATACCGTCTCATATCTTTAAATCCGATAGGAGCTCACATCATATCATATCATTATACCGGAATGGTCATGTCATTGATATCATATCATTTCATATTTAACTTTCGTGAGTACACAAATTCATCAACATGAAAAAAATAATTAAACAGGACATAAAAACACTTCACTTCATATCCTACATCGTGAAATAAATCAGTTTTTGAAAGACAAACTCCAAATTCACGTTCCTACAATTCTTCCTTTTTCTTTTTATTTTTTCCTGCCTCTTTGCTTATGCATATATTTTTATGTATCTTCTATCATGTGGTGTAACTATATTCATAAATTATCCAAGAGTTGGTATCGGGAGACGTGTGAGATTTAAAAAGGACTTATGGATAAAATATTGGAAATCAAAATTTAACCAAATCTTGTCAACAAGTAAACCACTAAAAAACCAACACGTGGTGGCACATTCTAGTTTTGCTTGACCACCCACGTGACTTCCTTTCTCTCTCTCTTTTCTTTTTCCTTTTTTTTATATCTTTATTTGAATGAAGAAAATCAATCATAACCTACCCAAGAATCTTCCTCCATTCACGTAACTTGAGGGAAAATTTATATTCATTAATAATTAATTAAATTATAATTTAATGCTATACCTTTCAACCTCGATAATTTGGGCTCCGCTAATCCAAATTAACTTTTTCTTGAGCCTAAAATGCATCTTTAATTACGATCTATCCAACGAGCCCAATATTCATATACTTATTATCACTTCATGAATATCTACAATTTAACCCAATTGAAATTAAAATTTACTTTATATGCACTTTAATCCCTAAACTTTCAAAACATTAAAATATAGCATACAAGAATTAAATTCTATTCTATGATATTTTGGGATATTACAATCTCCTCTCCTTAAAATATTTTCGTCCTCGAAAATTTTCCTTGGTTAATCAAAGAGCTCTGTATACTTGATTCTAAGCTCCTCTTCCTTCTCCCCATGTTGACTCGTCTCGTCCATGATTTCACCATTGTACTTTGACCAGAGAAATTTCTTTGTTTTTGAGTTAATGTACTATCTAAAATCATTGTTGAGATTTCTTCATATGATAGATCTTTTTGTACCTCCAAGGCTTGATAACTTACCACGTGATTAAGATCATAGACATATTTTCTGAGCATTAGACCATGGAACACATTATGCACTGCTGCAAGTTTAGGCGATAAGGCAAGTCTGTAAGCCAAACTACCAATCCTTTCAAGAATTTCGAAAGGTCCAATGAATCGCGGTCTCAACTTTCCTTTCTTTCCAAATCTCAGTACACCCTTCATTGATGCTACCTTTAGAAAAACCTTAGCGCCTACTTGAAATTCTAAATTCTTTCTTCTACCATCAGCATAACTTTTCTGTCGATCTTGCGCTGCCTTTATTCTTGCTCTAATCTTATCAACTGCTTCAACTGTTCGTTAAATGATTTCAGTACCCAAAATTCTATTATCTTCGACCTTATCCCAGTAGATAGGAGATCTGAACTTCCTACCATAAAGAGTTTCATATGGGGCCAAACATATAGTGGCCTGGAAACTATTGCTATAACGAAACTCCCCTAAAGGTAGGTGTGTCTCCCAACTACCACCAAGATCTAAAATACATGCCCTCAACATATCTTCTAGAGTTTGGATGGTTCTTTATGATTGTCCATCCATCTGAGGATGATATACAGTGCTAAACTTCATTTTCGTCCCCATGGCTGTCTGCAAACTTTTCCAAAATTTAGATATGAATCTTCGGTCTCTATCTAAAACAATAGTGACTGGAACTCTATGCAATCTGACTATCTCTTTGATGTATAACTATGCGAGCTGTTCCATGTTGTAATTTACTTTGATTGGCAGAAAATAGGTTGACTTCGTCAGACGATCCACCACTACCCAGATAGCATTGTGACCTTTTGCTGACCTCGAGAGGCCTACAACAAAGTCCATTGTTAAGTGTTCCCATTTCCATTCTGGAATATCTAATGGTTTCAACAGTCCTGATGGCCTTTGATGTTCTACATTAACCTACTGACAGACCATACATTTCTCCACGAATAGACCAATTCCTCTCTTCATGTTTCTCCACCAAAATGTATCTCAAAGATCTTGATACATTTCTGTATCGCCTGGATGTGCCGCATATGGGGTGGAGTGAGTCTCTTCCAATATCTCATTTCTTATACCCTCATCCTTAGGTACACACAATATTCCTTTAAAAGTAAATGCTTTATCTGCAGATACTTCAAATCCTATACATTTGTTGGTACCAATCTCAGCCTTAATCTTCTGCAAAAATGGATCCTTATCCTGTGCCTCCTTAATGCAATCCCGAAGAGTGGGTCGAATCATAAATGCTCTTATTCTTGTTGTAGTTTGAGTTGACGGTGTGATGACTTCCAATCTTAGTTTCTCAAAGTCTTTTATCAAATTTCTTGTACTGTGGGCAAAGTTGCTAACTGCGATCCGGTTTTTCTGCTTAAGGCATATGCGACTACATTAGCCTTACCCGGATGGTAATGAATTGTGTAGTCATAAACTTTCACTAACTCCAACCATCTCCTCTTTCTCATATTGAGTTCCTTCTATGTGAAAAAGAATTTGAGACTCTTGTGGTCTGTATAAATTTCACATTTCCCACCATAGAGATAATGATGCCATATCTTTAAGGCATGAACTACTACTGCAAGCTCAAAGTCGTGCGTTGGATAGTTGTACTCATACTGCTTCAACTGTCTCGAGGCGTAAGCAACCACTTTTCCATGCTGCATCAGTACACAGCCTAAACCCTATTTGGAGGCATCGTTGTAAATCACAAATCCATCAGAGCCATCTGGTATTGTCAATACAGGAGCTGAAACTAGTCTCTGCTTGAGTTCTTGAAAACATTTTTCATATTTTTCTGTCCACTGAAACTTCACACCATTTCTCGTGAACTGAGTCATCAGCCCTGCTATTTTTGAGAAGCTTTCAATGAGTCTTCTATAATAACCAGCCAATGCTAAGAAACTGCGGACTTCACCCACACTGCTCGGCCTTGGCCAATTTGTTACTGCTTCTACTTTAGCAGGATCTATTTTGATTTCTTGGACGGTAACCAAATGACCAAGGAAACCTATACAATCAAGCCAAAATTCGTACTTCTTGAATTTGGCATATATTTTCTCCTTCCTCAAGGTTTCAAGTACTACTCGGAGTTATTCCTCATGATGTTTCTTGTCTTTGGAGTACACGAGTATGTCGTCAATAAATACTATGACGAATTGGTCTAAGTATTGATGAAACACTCTATTCATGAGATCTATAAATACAGCTGGAGTATTGGTCAAACCAAAAGGCATGACATTGAATTCATAGTGTCCATAATGAGTCCTGAAAGCAGTTTTTGGTATATCGCTTGCTCTGATTTTCAGCTGATGATACCTTGACCTCAAGTCGATCTTTGAAAACACTGTAGCACCCCTTAACTGGTCAAATAAATCTTCTATTCTTGGCAACGGGTACTTACTTTTGATGGTCAAATTATTCAATTCTCGATAGTCAATGCACATTCTTATACTCCCATCATTCTTCTTGACAAAAAGTACAGGAGCTCTCCAAGAAGATATACTTGGTCGAAATGAAACCTTTCTCCAACAACTCCTCTAATTGCAACTTCAATTCTTGAAGTTTTTTAGGTGCAATTCGGTATGGGGCCTTGGATACTGGTGCTGCTCCAGGAACCAAATCAATTGTGAATTCCACTTGTCTATCTTGTGGAATGCCTGGTAAATCATCTAGGAATATGTCTACAAAATCTCGCACAATGTTAATATCGTTAACAATTGTTTCTGTATGTTGGGGACTGGGTGATATTGATTAGAAATCCTTGACATGACTCCTTTTTCAACATCTTTTCCACTTAAATAGATGATACAAGACAAGGCAAAGACTTGAACTTTGCTCCAAAAAAATGGAATTCTTTCTCACCCGGTCTGTGAAACAATACTTCTTTCTCGTGACATCGAATGGTCGCGTGATTAAGTCCCAACCAATCTATGCCCAAAATAACATCAAAATCTTTCATCTCCAAAAGGTATAGGTCTGCTTGTAATATTTTCCCATCAATGTCTAACTTCATAGCCCTAGGCATCCGATTTGTACAAAGAGTTCTTCCTGAAGGGATGCTAACCTCTAATTCATAATTCATTTTCACACATGCAAAGTTTGACCTAGCGATGAAGGATGCAAAGATAAAAGAACTTGTAGCCCCTGAGTCAAAAAGTATGTAAGCAGGTACATCAGATAATAATAGAATACCTGTTTTCGTAATTATAGTGTTAGACCAGCAACCAAGGGACAGAGATCAAATAATATGTAGTTCTAGGTAAAAGAACGTAAGCGGTTACATTAGATATATTAATAATAATATACCTGGTATCACATTCGGATCCTGCTCCGCCTCATGCTGATTCAGTGCTAAAACTCAAGCCTTTGCTTTCTTATTCTTGTCTTGATCATCATCCTTTTTCTTTGAAGGCTCTGTGCAGTTGAGAGCAATATGTCCCAACTTACCACACCGAAAGCACATGTTCTTCCCAAGTAAACATTCACCTCTGTGGAGTTTATTACACTTAGGATAGGGTGTAATACTCCCACTCGTCACACCAATACGAACTCCTATGCTTGGCTTTTTATTTTGCCAGTTATGTTTGTTCTTCTTCTGATCACTCCACTTTCTTTTTTCCAACGACTACTTGTCGTGCTGGGCATACTGTCCAATTGTGGCCATCTAATATTAAATAGCATGGGCTCTTTCCAACATCTCATGATATGAGGTGAAACGATGAGACATAATGATCATGTCGATCTCTGGGCGCAGTCCATTTTTGAACCTCCTAATCTTCTTAACTTTAGTGTCCACTAAGTGCGTGACATATCTTGAGAGCTGCTCAAACTGGCTTTTATAATCAGTAAGTGACATGTCTCTCTGTCTAAGCTGTAGAAACTCTGATTCCTTGAAATCTCTCAAAGCTTTGGAAATATTTTGCCATCACTTCATCCTTAAACTGCTTCCAAGTCAAGGTATGTTGCTACTCTTCCGTCCTAGTGCGTGAGACAGATTCCCACCAGTGACTAGCTGCTCCAACAAACATAAATTCTACGCATAGCACTTTTTGTGCATCCGTACAAGCGACGTGTCGAAAGATGCGCTCCAGACCTCTAATCCACTCCTCAACAGCTAGTGGGTCGGAACCACCATCGAAAGTTGGAGGCTTGTACCTACGAAATTGCTTAACCACTGAGGCGGCTCCCAGAGACAAATGGAGGTCCATTTTGCTATGGCGGTGCATTCTGTGGCGACAGTGCTTGGCTCTGTTTGCTTAATTTTTGTACCGCTCGTAGTAAATCGCGCATCAAGCTGATGCGAATATGTGGTGCCATTTCCTAAAATTTAATTTGAAGTTACTAGTCACATTCCAGTACTAAGTATAACAAGTTATACTTATTTTATCGTACGCATTTCATAAATTTAATGAAAAAATAACCCTTAAAAAATTTAAAGATATGCAATTTAAAATATTAAATCATGTAAAATGCCTAAGTACATTCATCTTCTTACCCCTTTACATACCTTAGTGTCATCGAAGGGTGGTCGATTGGTGGTCGTTGAGTGCTGAAGATCATTCACATATTTAATAACTTTAAATTATCATTATCGAAAATTCATAAATCTTCAAAAAAAATATTAACCTTTAACAAATATTACGCAATGAAACAAATAAACATTTTATTACACATAACATTTAAAACGTGTAAAATCCAATGTTTATATATATCATCAAAATTTATTTATTTAGCATTTATTATTATTATTATTATTATTATTATTATTATTATTATTATTATTATTATTATTATTATTATTGTTGTTGTTGTTGTTGTTGTTGTTGTTATTTATTTATTATTATTATTATTATTTTTTCACATGGGGAATTACATCGAAATTTTAGCTACTAGAAAATATCATATATTAGTGCATGGACTATTATAAAATTTCACCCATTTGAGAAAAATCTAGTAACTAATAATCTAGTGATTATTGTGGCTAAACATAAAATTTACTCTAAGTATTTCTAAAGAGTCTATAAGTACATAGACACATAAACTATTTAACCAATCACATTTTTTTTTAAAAATTTTAAACAGTTCACGGTTTGAATAGTGACCCATCATTGCTCACCGGTTCACGTCCCAATTTTTTTTAAAACCAAGTTATGAGAATACACGTGGGTCTACAGGAAATTAAACCTATGCTCTGATAACAAATTGTAACGACCCAAAAATTTTAAATTCGATTCGCTACCCAAAAATTATTTATAGAGAGGTCAATGTTATTTTAAACCACTTATGGCTCATAAATTTACATTTCTAATTGACACATCCTTAGAAGTTGAATAAAATAGGATTTCTGGCCACTAAATTTGTAAATTTCATACTGTTGGAATATTTTCTTTTAAAATAATCAACTACTTAAATGTTATGAAAACTCTATAGATAAAATAGAAATAGTATGCACAAATATTAACTAACCATGTTTTTATTTCTTACTGAATTTAAAATAATGATAATAAGGAATATTTTATTTATTCCTTTATAGTGAGTAGAAATATGACATCAACTTCACCAATTTAATATTATTACTTATTCACACGAATAAAGCAGTAAAGTATAACCAATTACTTTTAAATAGTGAATATATGCACCTATTTCATTTTATCCTATATAATTAATTCTAAATAAAATTTGCTTTCATTAATATAAGATACCACTAAAGGAAAATCAAATAATTCGATTCAAACTTTTAAATAATAGCACAATTTAAAAATATCCATGTAGCAAATAAACATAAACGATAGTTTAGCATTAAAACAAATGTTTATGGCAAATAAATAAAATTATGTGATAAAATTCTAGATTTTTGTCCAGCAAGATGAGGCACAATCACTCAATCGAACCACTACGCTCCAACACGACCTGATCTAACCTGGAGGAGTAAGGAAAATGGTGAGTACATGGAAATACTCAGTAGTATGTAAAAATTAATGGTGCAATCCCGTATAAAAATTTTAAACACGTGTCAGAAAATCATACCGTCTCATATCTTTAAAATCCGATAAGAATTCATATCATATCATATTATATTATTGTACCAAAATGGCCATATCATTCATATCATAGCATTTCATTCTATAACTTCAACATGCATGAGTACAAAATTCATCAACATGTTAAAAAATAAAATTAAACGGGACATAAAAACACTGCACCTCATATCTTACCTTGTAAGATTGAATAAATTGTTGAAAGGTGAAATTCAAAATTACGTTCCAAATCTTCTAATTTTCTTGGCTGCCGTAAAAAATGAGACTGTCTTCTGTCGACTGCTTATGTATATATATTTGTGGTGAAATTATTG
This sequence comes from Olea europaea var. sylvestris, assembly GCF_002742605.1. Lineage (NCBI taxonomy): Eukaryota > Viridiplantae > Streptophyta > Magnoliopsida > Lamiales > Oleaceae > Olea > Olea europaea. Next base: position 24,508 of record NW_019240753.1, on the reverse strand, counting down.
GATTCTTTATGTGCTTTAATTATGCTGGAAATAAATACCCCTTTTGAATCTACCATGAACGTGTGTGTGTGTGTATATATATATATATATATATATATGTGTGTGTGTGTGTGTGTGTGTGTGTGTGTGTGAGATAAATTTTGGTGTAGATAGAATAATCAAAACGTGTGCCACAAGAAATTTGGTTGGGGTCTTAGATAATGGCCCCGTTTGGGAGGATTTTGAGAATTGATTTTTTGATCGTTAGAAGAAAAGTGGGGTCCACCTGTGAGAGAAGAAATCAAAAATTACGACTGAAATAGTGAAATAACAATCAAAAAATCAAAATTTTGAAGTAAAAAAATCCCTCCCAAACAGGCTGAATAAGTCATGACTACCTTTTAAACTAATCATAATAAAATCAGCATGCAGTTACCATTTTTATCTACTTGTGAAAACGTGGGAGCTAGGGAGTTAGAGTGGATAGAGATAAAAACAAAGTTGTTAATAAATATAATTTAAAGTCATATCTTTCAACCTCGATAACTTGAGCTCCACTAATCCAAATTAATTTTTTCTCGAGCCTAACATGCATGATTAATTACGATCTATCTAACGAGCCCAATATTCATATACTTATTATCATTCCGTCAATATCTACATTTTATCCCAAATAAAATTGAAATTTACTTTACATATACTTTAGTCCCTACACTTTCAAAACATTAAAATATAGCATACAAAAAAATTAAATTCCATTCTACCAAAATTCTCGGGATATTACAATGGAAGGAGGAGACCTTTCATTCATAAACATTATTGTAGATTATGGATTTCTGCATTTTATATATCCAGGAAAAGATCTAATTGAAATTTCAAGATTTGATGACATATTCATAAAATAAGTATCCAAATTTGCCAAGGGACGAAGAATATATTTGAAATTCTATTCAATAAGTCCTGAATATGATGGAATTATTTTTTTATCCTGTTGACCACATAATCTCAATTGGATATGTTGCAGCCAATTTCAAAATAGACGTTACGAAAAATTATAAAAAAGTTCCAAATGTGACCAAGTCATGGATCAGGCATAGAACCGCACTTGGAATCAAAGTCATATAAAATATTGCTAAAAGTTTGTATGATAAAAAATTCTCATGTTTGTATCAATATCAAAATTGGATGCTAGTTTCAAATGAAGGACATGGAAAATCAGAAATATTAAAGGACTATATTACAAAATTCGACATACATCAATTTCCAGGATATTTTACCACTATCAAAGAATTTTGCCAGCTAAGAGATTGTCCCAGCTGCATGTGAAGAAATAAAGAAAAGAGGACAATAATAGAGCACATTTGATAAAGTTACATGTGAAGACATAAAGAAAGGAAGACAATAATAGAGGGAAAATGCTCATTGGATAAAAAGTTGAAGCTGCAAGTGAAAATGTAGATCCCAAAAGAACAATAACTGAAAGGCATGTACACCTTTTCAAATTTCTGATGTGTGCAATGATGTTAATAAATTAATAATAGAGCCTCAGAAGTTTGTATAAACAGAGGCATTATGGGAGGATAGACACATCTTGAAATCTCGAATTATAATCAATAGCTACTCTCAAGCCATTCTCAATTTGAAAATCCAATTTTTCTGGAAATCCTTGTGTACCAAATAGAAATCTTGTATAAATTTTTATAGAAATAAAATTTCAATATTTTGATATCAATATGAGTTTCTAAATCTTTATTCTTATAGATCTTTGAATGATCTAATAGAAAGTTTATTTCTTATTTTAGCAAAAAGAGAGTATCTTTAATCAAAATCTAGAGATTTATTCTTTAGAATTGATAGAGTGAGAGCAAGAAGCTGAAATAGTAAAAATTCAGTGAAGGCACGAGGACGTTGAAGGAAGCAGTTTACATATTCAGAGCTCGAAGGTTACTCGGTTCTAAGAAAAAGATCCAGATCAAAACTAAGGTAAGGCTATTAATTTTTGCTAAAATTTGAACGAATCTTCTTAAGATCTTAGAGAATCGTAGGGATCTTTTGTATGGTTGAATGTCAGGATATATAATTGAAGGATTAGATAATTTATTAGAAAGAATGTTAAAAGAAATAAAAAATATTAATTTTCAATTAAAAAATATAGATATATCTTCTAAAGAATATATAATATATTAAATAAAAGTATGAACAATATGTTGCAGATTATTTCAAATTATTAGATTATAGAATGGATTTATATTCAAAATTTCAAAATAGAACATAGTTCAAAAAGATTGGGATATATTGTGCAATATAGGAAGAATTATTTCATTAATAGTAATATAGACTTTTTAATGAAAATAAATTGTAATAGGCCAATTAAAAAAATCTCCCGATAACAGCTGACTTTCTTGTTTTGGTTATTTCAATTTTCACATTTACAATGTGCAATTAGGACATTTTATAGAGATTTATCTAGAAGACGTCATGTGAGGTAGAGAATAAAATTATCTTTTTCTTCTGAGAAATTGTTTTTGATTTTTAAAATTTAATAATTGCTAATAATTATCCGTCATGGAACCACCTCATTATTTTATTTTATTTTATTTATTTTTTTACGATGGAACCCGCAGCCGTTACCCTTCGAGTGTTCATTGAGTAAACCTCATTAACACTTTTCGTTTCACATATGGTTGTATGTATTAATATTAAATTCTATTATGACATTATTATATTTTGGCTGGAGAAAAGGAATGTAGGGAGAAGTCGTGTATTTATGTAAATATGCATAATGGAATTCAAAAAAATTCAATATCCAAAAAGTTCAATCAACTCTGTGGTCAGATAGAATGTGATAGAACGTGTAACTTTGACGATTCATAAGTTGAGACTATTCTAAATTTGATCTACAATGATCTTAGCATGCCAGAGTTGTCCATATACACAACCGTTAACGAAAATTCCCACAACGAGAATAAATTGGAACTTTTACACCACGAACCATTCACGATGGCCAGTTCAATTTGGAGAGAATTATGGTTTTCACCTAAATCTCTTGTGCTGACTTGAATAATAATAAGTCTTAAACTCTAAATATGGATTGACTATATATATAAATTTTCACAGATTCTATTTGCCTAAAAGATTAATCTAATTAATGAATCTTAGTTCAATAGTAATTATTAGGTCCAACCAACAATTGATCTTAGGACTTAATAGTTACAATCTCCCACTTGATTTAGACCCAATATCAATTCCTTATTTATTATTCTATACCTTAATTTACGAATTTACGTGGATCTCTGGTTATGATTGGTACATATATGTTCACATATGGTGAATCTAAATTGAAAAATTTGTGAAGAGACTGTACGAGACTCGGCTTAAATGGAGTCTTTGTTTACGTGTTTTTGCCCAACAAAAGATATTTAAAGATCTGATGATAAAAATAATAATTTTAAACGACTATTTCTTTATTTAAAGGAATATTTAAATTTGTATTAGTTATATTTTCTCATTGCATTATTCTCACCTATAGGGTTCCTCGTCGAAATGTGATCCAAACTAACAACTTCATTGTATCAAACCCACCTATTCCTCGTAATTCAAAAGCTTTATCTAAACATTCAAACCCCCCCCCCCTCACATTCCTTAGGCCTTGTAGAAAAATTTCAAAAATCAACTGGTCACATTTTATGATCTCTGATAAAATGTTATGACCTATACTTTAATTAAACATGTCATGACCACAGTAACAAAATTTATGGTCAAAATCACATATTAGTCATAAATCATATAAAGTCATAGCCATAAAAATAAAATTTATGAGTCACAATTAGGTAGGGAAGGCAGTGGGCCGAGCCAGCTCGGCTCAGTCCACGAGCGGCTCGCTAGCTCGTGAATTTTTTTTTATTATTTTTATTTTTATTTTTTTTTTGCAAAATTTTCAAATTTTATTGACAAAATTTTATTTTTTTTCCACATTTTTGGACGAGCGGCTCCTGGGCTTGGCCCACGAGCGTGATAAAATTTTATTTTTTTCCACATTTTTGAACGAGCCGGCTCGTGGGCTCCTCGAGCTCTGCTCGTTGGACGGGACCCCCCGCTCGACTCGAGCTCGGGCTCTTCACTTGACGAGCCTGAGCAACCCACGAGCCGAGGTTTGACGAGCCGAGCCGGCGGCCCAATTGACATCCCTACAATTAGGTAATAAGTCACAAATTACATATTTAACATGTCCCAAAATATTTATTAGGCACAAAATCATACAATGAACTGGTCATAATAGCTATTCTTCTCACCCACCTCTCCACCACCGCTGGCAACCAACCACCCTACTTATCATTTACACAGAATATAACCGCATTTTGTCTGTAATACAAACTTAGTTTCGTTTCTAACAAATTTGAGTTATAAAAAAAGTTCAAAATCATATTTGGCCAGCAAATAATTGGAAATCTGCCTTCTGTTCGTTGAAATATCCACATAATCTTGACTTTCTTGATATCAAACAAATGTTCAACTTCATTTATTATTAATTACACATTATTGAGTTGCAAATGAAGCAATACACACTGTCATGCATTTATTCAACACAAACTTCAAATATCTATTGTTTATTTAATTACATAAAATTGCTTTCATTCTCAGGAATTTTCACAAGCCAACTGTCTGAAAACAAGTCATTCACAAGTGCAGGTGAAGAAACAACGCCTCTTCACTAGCCATCTTCATCCCTTGCAATAATTAACAAGAAAATTCTCGTCAAGTCCAACAGTGAAAAACTTCGTCATGTAATCACTCAGCAGGACCTCTTTGTATACGGGAGGATTTTCTTCTGTTATCAACTCTTTAATGGGGCTATAGAAAACCTTATCCATGTTTATGGGACCAGAGAAAAAGCATGCTATGGAAATTCTTGGCCCAAGACGATTGGCAACCACTCTGTGCTTATTGCTTCTGAATTTTCCATTGGATACTAGCTTTAAGCCAAAAATTAATAGAGAAAAATCTTCAGTAAAAATGAGCCAACAAACAGGTAAAACGAAATCAGAAAACAAACATATTCATGGTGGTTCGTGTTCGTGGGGAAATACTGAATTATTTGGTTTCAAAGTATAACAATATATCTATGGATACCTGGAGAAGATCCCCAATATTAGTTACAAGTGCTCCACGAATGGGCTGGACATCGACCCATTGGTTTTGGAAGAAAATCTGGAGACCATCGATTTGGTTTTGTAGAAGAATGGTGAGAAATCCAAGATCTGAATGCTTTACGGTTCCCAGAGTGAGTTCTGGTTCAGGGCACGCTGGATAATAGTGACAGGAAAAACGGTGCCCTTCAGAACAGTCCATGTTTCTTAGGTGCTCAGGTTCGAGTCCAAGAGCCTCCGATAATAATCCAAACAGAATATTTCCCAAGTTACTGACGGGTTTTGAGTACTCTATAACTGACTTCCTGTGAATTAACAGCATGTTTGTCAAGAAGTACTGTATAGTAATAAACTGTATTAAGGAAAAAGAATCTAAAATTTAATCAATTCTCTAGTACGGCTAAACTTTTGTTTACGTACCTACATAAATCTGGCAAGTCATCAGAATTAATTTGATCAGGATCTGAAAATGAAATAGCCAACGTGTCTCTCCAGCTAGCAGTCCTTGATGTGAACAAATCAAAATTGCTGTTAAATCTCACCCTTCCCGTATTATCCCACGTGTAGTATTTCTTTTTCTCCTCAACATCCTGCTCATTAAATTTCTGTATTGCATCAAGTATTTCATTGAGCACATTTAAGGAAATCCCATGATTCACCACTTGGAAAAATCCCCATGTTTCTGATGCAATCCTTACTTCTTCTACAATCTGTTTATGCCTATGGGTTTTCTCCAGATCACCCAAATCAATCACAGGAACTTCAATTTGAGCCCTCTTGTAATTCAAATCTTTAGCCAGTTCTTCAGCCGGTCTTACAAAAATCTGGGGAATTTTTTGCAATCCTGAATCAACTAATCCCTTTACACCAGCTTTTGTTTCATCAAAAGTCTTCAATTCTTGCAGTCTGTCATATTCTTGAGCACCTGAGGTATCCATGACTCCAGCTATTAGATGCAAATTTATGGGTGGTTGGCCACTATAGGATTGTTGAGCTATATATCAAGAAGGTAGCAACTTTTAATATATATATATATATATATAGAGAGAGAGAGAGAGAGAGAGAGAGAGAGAGAGAGAGAGAGAGAGATGTTGGGTTACAATTTGGGTGTGACCCAAATTCTATTAAAAATTTAATTGGGAGTTACATTGGGAGTTTGTAGTTTGACTTGAATAAGCCTTGAAAGAATACAAGACTGATAAGGAGAAGGTTTTGCGATTTTGAACTTATGTTCAACCTCGAACACTCCGTCCGTTATTGATTTTATTTATTGTAACAGGATTTCACCTTATGTTAGACTCGTTTGTATTAATTTTCCTAATATGTTAGTGATTCTTATAACTATGTGGCATATTACACATTTGTTTAACCTGCTTAGAGAGTGATCCAGGTGAATTAGATTAACTCGCAGATAGAGAAATCAGGAGAGAGTCTTGTGAGATTCAGGATAATATATTGTAACCCTTTATTTTTAATTAGTGAATTCTCCGTCCCTGTTCGTGATTTTTCTTGTTTTGGGTTTCAACATAAATCATATGTTCTTGTGATTGTTATTTTCATCTTGCCCATTATTTCGTCTTTAATATTCATAATAATTGGCTCATTTTCTAACCAGTGATGTCAGAGCAAGGATGGACAGCTCCTAGGAGAACCAGTTTGGTTACGTATTAGAGCAAGGTTTGATCAACTTTGAATGAGGTTTGATAGCTCCAGAATGACAAGTATAAAGTTTGATATTTCGCTTTTGGATTGTAATACTAGATTTTCGTTATGGCAAATTTTTGTTTGGATGATGGAGAATAAGCAATGTAAGGATCTAATTTTGATAAAAGGGTAGAGAAGGTCTTACTTATATGTTTTGGAAGGTTCGATGATCACGTTTGATTCAACTATCTCTAAATTGAAGAAAATATGTATTAGGTCTCAAGAGATCTTCGGTGAGGCTCATTTGGTTGCTTCAAATGGAATTGGTTGTGTTCAAGTTGCTCCCGATGATAATTTGAGAAAATTGACGTAATCCTACATGTAAGCAATGCTTGGATTCAGTTGGCATTTACTGAGTTTGCCCTAGTTGGGCTTTGTGGAAGAGGTAGATGAACTTGGTGGATTGTTTTGTTTTTAAGTTTTATTCCGTGTAGCGAAATTTGATTCCAAGTGGAGAATTTTTAGAACTTCATTCTTTGTAATGGAACTCGTGTCAAGGTGGAGATTTATTATAATTTGTGCGTGATCCCAATTTTATTGAAAATTTAATTCGGAGTTGGTAGTATGACTTGAAGAAGTTTTGGAGGAGTCCAAGACGAATAAGAAGAAGATTTCACGATTTTGACAGTTTTTGGACTTATATTCAACATCGACCACTTTGATGTTACTTCACGTGTAAATTATTTCGACTTCTTCGTACATTTTACTTTATCATAAAAGGTGGAAATTTCTTATGGAAACGAGATAATATAATATACCGTCTTTGAATTATAATTCTTTAAATTATAAACCATGCATTAAATTTTCAATTGAAAATAAGATAGATAACTCAGTTCAGCAACTCGAAATTAAAGTTCATGAGCTAACGAGAACAGCTGACTTTTTGGCTTTGCTTATCTCAATTTTCACATTTAAAATGTGCAATTAGGACATTTTATAGAGATTTGTCTGGAAGATTTCATGTGAGGTAGAGAAGAAAATTATCTTTTTCTTCTAAGAAATTGTTTTTGAATTTTTAAATTTAATAATTGCCAATAATTATCCATCATGGAACCACCTCATTAACCATTTTTTTTTATGACGGGAGAACCCGTGGCCGCTACTCTTCGAGTGTGCACTTGGTAAACCTCATTAACACTTTTCGTTTAACGCATGGTTATATGTATTAATATTAAATTCTATTACGACATTATTAGATTTTGGCTGGAGAAAAGGAATGTAGGGAGAAGTCATGTATTTACGTAAATATGCATAATGGAATTCAAAAAAAAAAAAATTCAATATCCAAAAGTTCAGTCAACTCTGGGGTTAGATAGAATATGTGATAGAAGGGATACCTTTGACGATTTATAAGTTGAGATCACTCTAAATCTAATTTACAACGATCTCAGCATGCCACAACTGTCCATATCATAGTTATTAGACTTGGATCGGACCGGCCGATTCTAACCGGAAATCGTTGAACAGGACCATGGTCCTGTCCGAGTCACCTAGTTTCTTAAATCTGCAACTGACCCATATAAAACCCATACGAACCGCTAGCTTATCTTCTGAACCGCTGGCCTAAATTTTAAGGAAACAGCCCGGTCCAAACACTTACGATAAAAACCCTTTCTCTCATTCTTCTTCACAGTCGGCAGAAGAAGAAGCGAAAGCCCTACCCCCGCAGCAGAGAAGCCCATCTCTTGCAAGTCTCAATTTCACTCCCAAGAATCCAAACTTCAAATTTCAAGCTATATTAGATGGAAGAAGAAGATGTAAGTTTAAATTTTTATAGAATCTGCAAGCAGAAAATCTGATCCGTGTCCGTGTTGCTGGCTATCTCCTTTCTGTTTGTATTTCAATTTTCAGTCCTCAATGTCTATCTCCATTCTGTTTGTATTCCAATTTCAAGTCTGTGTTGCTGGTAATGAAAGTTCAGGTTATTAAAATTGCCTGTTTTAGTTCATTTTCAATTATGAATTATCTTCACTGAAAGTGTCTTATCCTCGGTCCTGCATATCTCCTGCCTCTTTATAGCAAAATTGTACTTAATTCGTCCAGTCGTAGTCAACTTTCAATCTTAAATGTGATTTTATGGGTGATTGTGGATTACATGTACAAGTTAAAATTTGCAATTTTGTACACACATATGGATCAGAATCAATGGTTAAATTGCAATTTCATGTGTGAATATGTTTGGTTGAATTTCACAGTTCTAGTTCTTGGTTTATGGATTTTCTTTTTGTAGATTTCTTTAATTATATGTTGATCAATTTTTGTAATTTAGTTAGCTAATTAGATGTGTAAGAATGCTGTAAATCTCAATTGTGGTAATGATTCTTTTTGTAGCTTTGTGACACGTGAGTATACTGTAATTTATCAATTTTTGGATGATCTAATTCCAGATTTTAAGTATAAGGACCCATTTGTCAAGTAGACAAGAGAACCCATTAGCATGTGATTATGTGAACTTTTGATAAAGGAGTTTCTCAGTTGGAGACATCCGCTGTCTTTAAAAAAAATGAAAAATGAAAAAAAATAAAAATCAACCCTATTTACCATTGATTTAGAAGCTTACCTTTTAATTACACGTGTCACTTTGCCTAAAAAATTAATCAACTATAATGGGATTTTCAGTTTTCACACTTTCACTTTGGAGCTTTCAATCCCTAAACTGGTGGTTGCTAAAGCAGTGTCACTGTAATTTAGTTAGGTAATTTGATGTTGATTAAGAATTTTATATTTGTCCAGACGACGTGTGTACCGACTAGAAAAGGTGAGATGGAGAAGTTTTAATATTCGGTCGAATCATTTGGTGTTGAAATTTCTTAATGTGTCCAATTTTTTATAACTCTCCTAATGATATATGATTCAAGATAAACTTGTGTCTTTGTATAGTTCATTGATGATGATAGTATACCACATTCTTCTCCACCAAAAAGTCATGCTAGAGGAAAAACAGATATAGCATGGGGTCATTGTAAACAGATTATTGAAGCTGGTAGTAATGGGAAAAAAAACTTGTTTGCTTGTATTGTGGAAAGACTTTTGTTGGAGGTGGTATTAATCAAGTCAAACAACACTTGGCGGGAATAAAAGGTGATGTAGATTCTGGTCATAAAGTACCCCCTGATATTAGATTTAAAATTAAAGAAAACTTGGACAATTTTACTACAAAGAAGCGTAGAGCTCAAGAAATTCTGGATGAGTATAAACCACATAGCTCTTATTATCGAGAACAAGAAGACCAAATGTATAGAGACTTGAATAATGATGATGTTCAAGAGATCATCCCTCCGAGTTCTAAAGGAAAGGGTATAGCTATTCAGACAAGTGAAAGAAAAGGATGGGAGCTAAACATTTAAAACAACAAAAAGGAATTGGATCGTACTTCATGCCAAGAACAGGACTTGGTAACTAGCCTACTATCAAAAGTGTTCTTCAAAGCAAAGAAGTATTAGAGAAATGTGATCTCACTATATCAAAATGGATGATTGATTCATGTATTTCATTCAATGCTGTAAATTCCGTGTATTATCAACAAAGTATAGTTGCCATAGCTAGCATGGGCCCTGGCTATAAAGGCCCAAATTCACAATCTTCGTGGTTATTTATTGGCTAAAAATGTCGAGGAAGTACAGAAATATGTAGAAAGCTATTGTTCAATATGGAAGACAGCTGGTTGTACAATTAAAGCAGATGGTTGGACAAATCAATGCAAAAGAACGCTTATTAATTTTTTAGTTTATTGTCTGAAAGGCATAATATTCTTAAAATCCGTAAATGTTTCAGATGAATCAAAAAGTGCTGACATGTTATACAAGTTATTTCGAGATGTTGTGTTATTTGTAGATTCAGAATATGTGGTCCATATGGTGACGAAAAATGTTGCAAATTATGTTGTCGCAGGTAGGCCATTGGAGCAAGAGTTTCAACCGTTATTTTGGTCTCCATGTGCAGCCCATTGCATTAATTTAATGTTTCATAATATTGGTAAACTCGATGAAGTTAGTAATGTCGTATCTAAAGCATCACAAATCACAAAATATATATACAACCATTGCTACCCATTGCATTTGATGAGGAAGTTTACTGGAAGAAAGGAAATACTTCGACCTTCTCCTACTCGTTTTGCCACTAACTTTATTGCTTTACAAAGCATATTGGCCCAAAAGGACCCATTAAGAGAAATGGTGACCTCTAGAGAATGGATTTAATTAGCATATGCAAAGGAAAGTAAAGGGAAAAGATTTATTGATGACGTACTTGATTATGTGTTTTTGCTTCTATTGTGCAACTTACTGAGCCCCTAGTTCGTGTTCTACGGATTATTGATAGTGATGAAAAGTCTTCGATGGGCTACTTGTATGAAGCCATTCATGTAGCAAAAAGTGAAATGGAACGTAGATTTCAAAGAAGGAAGAATAGAATAGCTCCTTATTTGCAAATTATTCAGAATCGATGGGATAGTCAATTGCGTAAGAATCTTCATGCAGCTAGGTATTGATTAAACCTGTCTTTCCAATAAAACAATTCTAATATGGAAAATCATGAACAAACTATTTCGAGACTTTTAGATGTAATCGAGAGATATGCTTGTGGTCAACCTGATTTAAGAAGCAAATTGACTAGTGAAATGATACTATTTAGGCAAGCATATGGTGACTTTGGATGTTTATTTGCTATAGCCGATCGTCATAGAATGGCTCCTGGTAAATTTTATTCTCATGTTATGTACTTTGTTATGTCATATAATTCAAATTTTAGTGTATATAACATATTCTTATTTTGTTTTCTCTTTGTTTTAGTACAGATGAATGGTGGATGTGTTATGGTAGCAGTGCACCAAATCTACGAACACTTGCAATTCGAGTATTAAATCAAACATGTAGTTCTTTAGGTTACGAGAGAAATTGGAGTATGTTTGAACATATTCATTCTAAAAAGAGAAATAGACTCGAGCATCAAAGACTTAATGATCTTGTTTATGTTCACTACAATTTACGATTGCAACAACGGTAATATTATTTAAATAAATCCTTTCCTCCTTTTTTTTTATTTGAAGATTTTGCTTTCTTTTATTAATATTATATTTTGATTACTTATAAATTGGATAATAAACTTTGTTTAGGAATTATTTCAAAAGTCAAAATTATGATCCTATTGACTTTGAAAGGTTTAGCATTTACGACAATTGGTTGTTAGAGGATGAGCCACCGAATTTGGTAGATGATGAATTGCAGAAATTTTGTCGTGATTCAGGTGCATGCTCTATACAAAATAATAAAATTGATGGTAATTGTTTGACTGATGCTATTGTTTCTTCTTCTTCTTCTCTTTTTAAAGTACATCTACTGTAATGTTTAAATTTAATACTCTTTTCCGATGAATTACATTTTGATGATCTTGATTTGGATTGTGATGGAAATGATGGCAACGGAATTGATAATAGAAGTGATACAAACAATGGAAATGAGGATTTTAGTATGACTGAGACTCCATCACTGGCACAAGGCGAAGGAATTGAAGAATTTATGTCCAAGACCCCAGCATGGAGGAGCTCAAACTCCTCTTAATTGAGAAGAAATTGATTTATTTCAAATAATTTACTTTGTTACCACGTTCTTTACTCCACGTTCAACTTATAATTGCTAGTCTTACTTTTGCAATAATATTTTTAAAGTATATGAAGCTATGTTGCCGAACTTTTCCATATAAGGTATATATTTTTATATGATTGATTGTTGTGTTTATTGTTTCAAAATCATATTTCACTATATATGATCTAAAATTTGTGAAATTGAGATACAAATTGATATTTAGTTAACAAAACAATATAAGGTTAATTTAGTTATTAATAGAAAATGGAAAAATATTAATTATTCAACAGAAATAGTTAAAATTATTTTTGATAGGAAATGACCCGCCGGTTGAACCACCGAGTCACCGATTGAACCGCTGACCTGTTGACCCACTGCATTGTCTGGGTCGGATTTGATAACTATGGTCCATATATACAACCGTTAATGAAAATTCCCAGAACGAGAATAAATTGGAACTTTTACACCACAAACAATTCACGACTGCCAATTCAATTTGGAGAGAATTATGGTTTTCACCTAAATCTCTTGTGCTAACTTTAATAATAAGTCTTAAACTCTAAATATGGATTGACTATATATATAAATTTTCACAGATTCTATTTGCCTAAAAGATTAATCTAATTAATGAATCTTAGTTCAATAGTAATTATTAAGTCCAACCAACAATTGAGCTTAGGACTTAATAGTTACAGTCTCTCACTTGATTTAGATCCAATATCAATTCCTTATTTATTATGGGAAAAAATCATATCTACCCAACAAAATTATATTATTTTATAAAATACTACATACTATTTTATATACATAATACACTATTTACCATATAAAATATAACTGAAAATACTACCTTTAATTACTCTTATTGCATTTTATATATATTTATTATACAATGTAATTGACAAATTTAAAGAAGGCATAGATTAAGTAGATCTAATTTAACTCCAAATTAATCTCTCTTTCTAAAAAATATCCATTTAAAATCACCTTAACAATGTTGAATGTAGCACTATAATTTTTCATCTTCTTCATCTCGTGATCACAAAAAATAAAAAATAAAATAAAAATTGAAGTTGTTATGATTTTAACTTTTCATTTTCCAGCAAATGAATAGATATTATTTTGTGATAACTGATTACTTGTTGGCATGTAATATGATTCAACACTGACTGCATATAATTGTGTATTTGTCCCCCCCCCCCTTCCATGTTCGAACGTCTGTTGTAAGTTTTTATGAAATATGGGATATAACATGAACATGTTTGATATTGTGTGACTATTTACCTTGGCAAAAAGTATAAGTATCAAATGATTCTTGTATCAAGTCTCGGATGAGTATTCAAAACAATTGGTGGATTTGATGGCTTTGTAATTCACTTGCAAACGGTTTGAGTTGGATTGGGTTTGATGTCAATAACTGGTTGATTTAATGGCGTAATGAGGCATCCAATTAATGGCAGGATTGCCTTGCAGTCGGGGAGATGTATGTTGACAACTACATTGCAAGGTATTCAGTGTTGCATTTCAAGTTATCATTGTTATATCTTACCTTACAGCTGCATTCATTATTACAGGCTACCGGATTTGCAGGCTAGCAATCTAGTTATACTGAAACACCCGCATAAATTACAATCAACTCTAGTTAGCATCACATAGGTAAATCATCTCGTCTAAAATTATAAATTTATTTATTAGTCATGTAGAGAAGGACATGTTGACATTGATCGGGGATTTCTTTCATATTGAAATATGATGCAAGTTACTAGGAAAAATTGGGGTTGCAGGGCTATTGGAACCACCATTGATGGTGCAATATAGAGTCCCATTGACATGTACTATGCCAGTGGATTTTTGGCTTCTACAAATAAGGTTACCATTAACTGTAATTTCCATGATTTGATGATGAAGTTTAATTTAATTTAATTTTTTTTCTTTTGGTTGTGAAAACAACAATTTGATCGATTTTTAAGTAGACGGTTTATATCTCGCACTTAACAAAATAATTTTGTATAAAAGACTCCGTTAACAATTAGGTGTAATGTCATGCGATGGACTTGCGAAATGATATTGTGCAAAACAGCTGTCTATTCATTAACAAGTTCCATAATTGGCATTTAAACAAAAGTGTTTCAGATGTTGAGAGACTCTTTCATGGAATTGGTAATTTGAAACTTATTGATGAACTTGTACGCCAGTATTGTGATTAACATTGAATCTTATTTAACATTTTGGAATGCACAGAATGCCCAACTTCACTACAAAATTTATGATAAAAACAATACATTGTACAGTTTGAAATGACATACATCTAAGATAAACGTAATGAAATTTGGAAACTTGGCATTATTAGATTGCACCATGAGGGAATTAATAATCACTAATGATGTTACGTATAAGCAACACAAGTCTAATGGATGCAGGGAAGTTGGCATCAACAAATTAACATTAAAAATCAAAATTATCAATACCATTTACCAATAAAACATAACAACAGTATGTCAAAATGATAAGATGCTAGACTCCCAAATCTGTAAAAACTACTAAAAGCACAAATCTGTCCAATTTCTCATTCTTTAGTTCAACTATCTCCACCGTTTTTGCTGCCTTACAGTTCAGTTAGTTCTTGGATGAACTCTTTTCAAGAAGAAGATTGGGGATTCCATATTAGTGTCTTTAGCGCTCCGTCTAATCGAGTAAACCTTTAAAAAGTCAATATCAAACAAGTTCACATACATCAATTGTCAAGGCCTTTAGATACAAACAGAAAAGCAGAAAAAAACATTTGATATACTCGTCATGCAATAAATCATATCTCCATTTTAAGGTATAATTTACCTTATCTTCAATTCCTTTTATAAAGGGACTGGCTTTTACAAGGTGCTTAAGGCATCCTTATGATTTATGAAATGCAACAATTGATATTTTCCCCTATAGATGCTTCAATGACAATTATAGCTAAAGCTAAGCCACCACATTCCTTGGCAATTGCCTCGGCTAAAGGTTTTTAATAATAAGTCTTAAACTCTAAATATGGATTGACTATATATATAAATTTTCACAGATTCTATTTGCCTAAAAGATTAATCTAATTAATGAATCTTAGTTCAATAGTAATTATTAAGTCCAACCAACAATTGAGCTTAGTACTTAATAGTTACAGTCTCCCACTTGATTTAGACCCAATATCAATTCCTTATTTATTATGGGAAAAAATCATATCTACCCAACAAAATTATATTATTTTATAAAATACTACATACTATTTTATATACATAATACACTATTTACCATATAAAATATAACTGAAAATACTACCTTTAATTACTCTTATTGCATTTTATATATATTTATTATACAATGTAATTGACAAATTTAAAGAAGGCATAGATTAAGTAGATCTAATTTAACTCCAAATTAATCTCTCTTTCTAAAAAATATCCATTTAAAATCACCTTAACAATGTTGAATGTAGCACTATAATTTTTCATCTTCTTCATCTCGTGATCACAAAAAATAAAAAATAAAATAAAAATTGAAGTTGTTATGATTTTAACTTTTCATTTTCCAGCAAATGAATAGATATTATTTTGTGATAACTGATTACTTGTTGGCATGTAATATGATTCAACACTGACTGCATATAATTGTGTATTTGTCCCCCCCCCCCTTCCATGTTCGAACGTCTGTTGTAAGTTTTTATGAAATATGGGATATAACATGAACATGTTTGATATTGTGTGACTATTTACCTTGGCAAAAAGTATAAGTATCAAATGATTCTTGTATCAAGTCTCGGATGAGTATTCAAAACAATTGGTGGATTTGATGGCTTTGACATTCACTTGCAAACGGTTTGAGTTGGATTGGGTTTGATGTCAATAACTGGTTGATTTAATGGCGTAATGAGGCATCCAGTTAATGGTAGGATTGCATTGCAGTTGGGGAAGATGTATGTTGACAACTACATTGCAAGACTACAATACTATATTCAACGTTGCATTTCAAGTTATCACCGTTATATCATACCTTACAGCTGCATTATTACAGGCTACCGGATTTGCAGGCTAGCAACTAGTTATACTGAAACACCTGCATAAATTACAATCAACTCTAGTTAGCATCACATAGGTAAATCATCTCGTCTAAAATTATAAATTTATTTATTAGTCATGTAGAGAAGGACATGTTGACATTGATCGGGGATTTCTTTCATATTGAAATATGATGCAAGTTACTAGGAAAAATTGGGGTTGCAGGGCTATTGGAACCACCATTGATGGTGCAATATAGAGTCCCATTGACATGTACTATGCCAGTGGATTTTTGGCTTCTACAAATAAGGTTACCATTAACTGTAATTTCCATGATTTGATGATGAAGTTTAATTTAATTTAATTTTTTTTCTTTTGGTTGTGAAAACAACAATTTGATCGATTTTTAAGTAGACGGTTTATATCTCGCACTTAACAAAATAATTTTGTATAAAAGACTCCGTTAACAATTAGGTGTAATGTCATGCGATGGACTTGCGAAATGATATTGTGCAAAACAGCTGTCTATTCATTAACAAGTTCCATAATTGGCATTTAAACAAAAGTGTTTCAGATGTTGAGAGACTCTTTCATGGAATTGGTAATTTGAAACTTATTGATGAACTTGTACGCCAGTATTGTGATTAACATTGAATCTTATTTAACATTTTGGAATGCACAGAATGCCCAACTTCACTACAAAATTTATGATAAAAACAATACATTGTACAGTTTGAAATGACATACATCTAAGATAAACGTAATGAAATTTGGAAACTTGGCATTATTAGATTGCACCATGAGGGAATTAATAATCACTAATGATGTTACGTATAAGCAACACAAGTCTAATGGATGCAGGGAAGTTGGCATCAACAAATTAACATTAAAAATCAAAATTATCAATACCATTTACCAATAAAACATAACAACAGTATGTCAAAATGATAAGATGCTAGACTCCCAAATCTGTAAAAACTACTAAAAGCACAAATCTGTCCAATTTCTCATTCTTTAGTTCAACTATCTCCACCGTTTTTGCTGCCTTACAGTTCAGTTAGTTCTTGGATGAACTCTTTTCAAGAAGAAGATTGGGGATTCCATATTAGTGTCTTTAGCGCTCCGTCTAATCGAGTAAACCTTTAAAAAGTCAATATCAAACAAGTTCACATACATCAATTGTCAAGGCCTTTAGATACAAACAGAAAAGCAGAAAAAAACATTTGATATACTCGTCATGCAATAAATCATATCTCCATTTTAAGGTATAATTTACCTTATCTTCAATTCCTTTTATAAAGGGACTGGCTTTTACAAGGTGCTTAAGGCATCCTTATGATTTATGAAATGCAACAATTGATATTTTCCCCTATAGATGCTTCAATGACAATTATAGCTAAAGCTAAGCCACCACATTCCTTGGCAATTGCCTCGGCTAAAGGTTTTATGCCTAACTACTTGCCGTGTGTGCTAATAAAATATTCCCAAGCCTTTTATGCAGTCGAATGCCAACTCTTACTTCACTCTCCTCCTTCTTCACTTGCAAATTCAACCTTTCAACAATTTGTATCTAAATTCTTCTCAAGTTCATCTCTGTGGATGATGTAGCCCATATTATAACACTAAAAAGTTTGGTTGGTGGCATCTGTTGAGTCCATTATTCAAATCTTCACCAAAGTAGACTTGCCTACTCCCACGATATACCTTAAAAATGATGTAGCCCATATTGTAACACTAAAATACATTTTTACAAATTGGTGTAAAAACATAGAGATGATGGATATTATAAAAATTGGATTGAGGAGGATAAAACAAAGATATATTCTAATTTGGACCAAAAATGTGCCCAAAAAAATAAATAAATAAATAAATAAAATAAATCCTCTGAGAATGGAAGGATTTTGGTTGTGAAAAAGGTTTCCAAAATCTTTCTGCGTGAAACATGGTATTGGATTTGATTTATGACTTTGCATTTTTACGTTTAAAATACAGTACTTCTGAAATAAAAAAGAAGAGAAAGTAATAATGGTATTATGAATTTAATTAAGGTAATGGGTGTAATTTCCACATTTATTATTCTATACCTTAATTTACATGGATCTCTGGTTATAATTGGCACAAATATGTTCAGATATGGTGAATCTAAATTGAATAATTTGTGAAGAAACTATGAGAGACTTAGCTTAAATAGAGTCTTTGTATACGTGTTTTTGCCCAACAAAAGATATTTAAAGATCTTATGAAAAAAAAAATAATTTTTAAAAATTATTTCTTTATTTAAAGGAATATTTAAATTTGTATTAGTTATATTTTCTCGTTGCATTACTCTCACCTAGAGGGTTCCTCGTCGAAATGTGATCCTAACTAACAACTTCCTTGTATCAGACCCACCTAGTCCTTGTACATTCAAAAGCCTTATCTATACATTCAAACCCCCACATTCCTTAGGCCTTGTAGAAAAATTTCAAAAATTAGCTAGTCACATTTTGTGATCTGTAATAAAATGTTAGGACATATATTTTAATTAAACATGTCATGATCACAATAACAAAATTTATAGTCATGGTTACATATTAGTCATAAATCAAATAAAGTCACAGCCATAAAAACACAATTTATGAGTTGCAAGAAAGAATAAAATAATTGAAATCCATAGTTGTGATGCAAAAAAGTATTGGATCGACAGATTTAACATGTCCCAAATTATTTACTAGGCACAAAATTATACAA
>NW_019240753.1:0-810 GCF_002742605.1 Olea europaea var. sylvestris | reverse complement strand
TTCCATTGGATACCAGCTTTAAGCCAAAAATTAATAGAGAAAAATCTTCAGTAAAAATGAGCCAACAATCAGGTAAAACGAAAACAGAAAACAAACAGATTCATGGTGGTTCGTGTTCGTGGGGAAATACTGAATTATTAGGTTTCAAAGTATAACAATATATCCATATATGTATACCTGGAGAAGATCCCCAATATTAATTACAAATGCTCCACGAATGGGCCGGACATCAACCCACTGGTTTTGGAAGAAAATCTGGAGACCCTCGATTTGGTTTTGTAGAAGAATGGTGAGAAATCCAGGATCTGAATGCTTTGCGGTTCCCAGAGTGAGTACTGGTTCAGGGCACGCTGGATAATAGTGACAAGAAAGACGGTGCCCTTAAGAACGGTCCATGTTTCTTAGGTGCTCAGGTTCTAGTCCAAGTGCCTCCGATAGTAAGCCAAACAGAATATTTCCCAAGTTATTGACGAGTTTTGAGTACTCTATAACTGACTTTCTGTGAATTAAAGGCATGTTTGACAAGGTTTATTGTATAGTAATAAACCGTATTGAGAAAAAAGAATCTAAAATTTAATCAAATATCAAGTACTGCTAACCAAACACGTGCTAAACTTTGAGTACATACCTACATAAATCTGGCAAGTCATCAGAATTAATTTGATCAGGATCTGAAAATGAAATGGCCAATGAGTCCCTCCAGCTAGCAGTCCATGATGTGAACAAATCAAAATTACTGTTAAATCTCACCCTTCTCATATTATCCCGCATGTAGTATTTCTTTTTCTCCTCGACATCCTGCTCATTAAA
>NW_019240752.1:0-1744 GCF_002742605.1 Olea europaea var. sylvestris | reverse complement strand
TAAGAACTTTTTGGAAATGTAGCGACCGTTTTGGATTGAACTCACCACTACGTCGTGACGTATGACGGATTTCGGCCATTTTTGGAAAGAATGAGCACTTGCATATTTGGAACGCTTGTATTGTCGGCGTACGAAGAAAATTGAGCGTAACTTTTGTACACGATGTCCGTTTTGGGCCCATAAGAACTTTTTGGAAATGTAACGACCGTTTTGGATTGAACTCACCACTTCGTCGTGACGTATGAGGGATTTCGACCGTTTTTCGAAAGAATTAGCACTTGCATATTTGGAACGCTTGGATTGTCGGCGTACGAAGAATTGAGCATAACTTTTCCACACGGTGTCCGTTTTGGGCCCATAAGTACGTTTTGGAAATGTAGCGACCGTTTTGGATTGAACTCACCACTTCGTCCTAACGTACGAGTGATTTTGGCTATTTTTCGAAGGAATGAGCGCATGTATATTTAGAATGCCTGGAGAGTCGGCGTACGAACAATTGAGCGTAACTTTTGCACACGGTGTCCATTTTGGGCCCATAAGAACTTTTTGGAAATGTAGCGACCGTTTTGGATTGAACTCACCACTTCGTCCTAACGTACGAGTGATTTTGGCTATTTTTCGAAGGAATGAGCGCATGTATATTTAGAATGCCTGGAGAGTCGGCGTACGAACAATTGAGCGTAACTTTTGCACACGGTGTCCGTTTTGGGTCCATAAGTACTTTTTGGAAATGTAGCGTCCATTTTGGATTCAACTCAACACTTCGTCGTGACGTACGAGGGATTTTTGTGATTTTTCTAAAGAAGGAGCTCTTGCATATTTAGAATGCTTAGAGAGTCGGCGGATGAAGAATTGAGCGTAACTTTTGCACCCAGTGTCCGTTTTGGGCCCATAAGTACTTTTTGGAAATGTAGCGACCGTTTTGGATTGAACTCACCACTTCGTCGTAACATACGAGAGATTTTGTCCATTTTTCGAAGGAATGAGCGCTTGTTTATTTAGAACGCCTGGAGAGTCGACGGACGAAGAATTGAGCGAAACTTTTGCACACGGTGTCCGTTTTGGGCCCATAAGTACGTTTTGGAAATGTAGCGACCGTTTTGGATTGAACTCACCACTTCATCGTGACGTACAAGTGATTTTGGCCATTTTTCGAAGGAATGAGCGCTTGTATATTTAGAACGCTTGGAGAGTCGGCGGATGAAGAATTGATCGTAACTTTTGCACACGGTGTCCGTTTTGGGCCCATAAGAACTTTTTGGAAATGTAGCGATCGTTTTGGAATGAACACACAACTTCATTGTGACGTACGAGGGATTTTGGCCATTTTTCGAAAGAATGAGCACTTGCATATTTAGAACGCTTGGAAAGTCGGCGGACGAAGAATTGAGCGTAACTTTTGCACACGGTGTCCGTTTTGGGCCCATAAGTACGTTTTGGAAATGTAGCGACCGTTTTGGATTGAACTCACCACTTCATCGTGACGTACGAGGGATTTTGGCGATTTTTCTAAAGAATGAGCACTTGCTTATTTAGAATGCTCGGAGAGTCTGCAGATGAAGAATTGAGCGTAACTTTAGCACACGGTGTCCGTTTTGGGCCCATAAGAACTTTTTGAAAATGTAGCGACCGTTTTGGATTGAACTCACCACATCATCGTGACGTATGAGCGATTTCAGCCATTTTTCGAAAGAATGAGCACTTGCATATTTGGAACGCTTGGATTGTCGGCGTACGAAGAATT
>NW_019240751.1:0-1744 GCF_002742605.1 Olea europaea var. sylvestris | reverse complement strand
ACAAAAGACAAAATTGCCCATGGTCTGATTTTGCTTTGTTCATTTTCTGTCCAACACTTCTTCAACTTGACATAATTAATAAGGAAATTAATTATTCAGAGGCCCAAACGAAGGAATTCGGCTAAAATTCTGTGATCCCGGGTCTCTGCTCCGAGTCCAATTTCGCGGGTAGTTTCCAATCAACCCTCCAAATTTTGCCCCATTCCGACACCATGGCAACAAATGACAAAATTGCCCCTGGTCTGTTTTTTCTTTGATAATTTTCTGTCCAGCACTTCATCAACCTGACATAATTAATACGAAAATTAATTATTCGGAGACCCAAACCAAGGAATTTGGCTAAAATCCCGTGATCCCAGATCTATGCCCCGAGTCTGATTTCGTGGGCCGTTTCCAATCAATCTGCCAAATTTTGGCCCATTCCGACACCGTCGCGACAAATGATAAAATTTTCCTTGGTACGATTTTTATTTGTTAATTTTATGTCCAACACTTCTTCAACCTGACATAATTAATACGGAAATTAATTATTCGGAGGACCAAACGAAGGAATTTGCCCAAAATCCCGCGATCCCGGGTCTGTGTCCCGAGTTCAATTTCGCGGGCCGTTTCCAATCAACCTGTCAAATTTCGGCCCATTCCGACACCGTCGTGACAAATGACAAAGTTGCCCTTAGTACAGTTTTTCTTTGTTAATTTTCTGTCTCGCACTTCTTCAACCGACATAATTAATACGAAAATTAATTATTCGAAGGCCCAAACGAACGAATTTGGCTAAAATCCCGTGATCCCGAGTCTATGCCCCGAGTCCAATTTCTTGGGCCGTTTCCAATCAACCTGCCAAATTTTGGCCCATTCCGACACCATCGCGACAAATGACAAAAATGCCCCTGGTGCGATTTTGCTTTGTTAATTTTCTATCCAACACTTCTTCAACCTGACATAATGAATAAGGAAATTAATTATTCGGAGGCTCAAACGAAGGAATTTGGCTAAAATCTTGTGATCTCGAGTCTGTGCGCCGAGTTCAATTTCGTGGTCCGTTTCTAATCAACATGCCAAATTTCGGTCCATTTCGACACCGTCGCGACAAATGACAAAATTGCCTACCCCTGGTGTGGTTTTTCTTTGTTAATTTTCTGTCCAGCAGTTCTTCAGCCTAACATAATTAATACGTAAATTAATTATTCAGAGGCCCAAACTAAGGAATTTGGCTAAAATCCCATGATTCCGGGTCTGTGCCCCGAGTCCAATTTCGCGGGCCGTTTCCAATCAACCAGCCAAAATTCGGCCCATTTCGACACCGTCACAACAAATGACAAAATTGCCCTTGGTCCGATTTTCCTTTGTTAATTTTCTGTCTAGCACTTCTTCAACCTGACATAATTAATACGGAAATTAATTATTTGAAGGCCCAAACAAAGGAATTTGGCTAAAATCGCGTGATCCCGGGTCCTTACCCCGTGTCCAATTTCGATGGCCGTTTCCAATCAACCTGCCAAATTTCGGCCCATTCCAACACCGTCGTGACAAATTACAAAATTGCCCCTGGTACGGGTTTTCTTTGTTAATTTTTTGTCAGGCACTTCTTCAACTTGACATAATTAATTCGGAAATTAATTATTCGGAGGCCCAAACGAAGGAATTTGGCTAAAATTCCGTGTTCCCAGGTTTTTACCTCGAGTCCAATTTCGCGGGCCTTTTCCAATCAACCAGCCAAATTTCGGCCCATTCCGACACCGTC
>NW_019240750.1:0-1745 GCF_002742605.1 Olea europaea var. sylvestris | reverse complement strand
GCCCCGGAGCGATTTTTCTTTCCGATCAATCAGTCAAATTTCAACCGATTCAGACGCCGTCGCGAAAAATTACGAAATTGTCCGGACGCGATTTTTTTTTCCGATCAATCAATCAAATTTTAGCCCATTCCGACACCGTCGTGAAAAATGACGAAATTGCCCCCGGCGCGATTTTTGCTTCCGATCAATCAGTCAAATTTTGGCCCATTTCGACACCGTCGCGAAAAGTAACGAAATTTCCCCCGGCACAATTTTTTTTCCGATCAATCAGTCAAATTTTAGCCCATTCCGACACCGTCGCGAAAATGACCAAATTGCTCCCGGCGAGATTTTTGTTTCCGTTCAATCAGTCAAATTTTAGCCCATTCAGACACCGTCGCGAAAAATGACGAAATTGCCCCCGGCGCTATATTTGTTTCCGATCAATCAGTAAAATTTTATCCCATTTCGAAAACGTCGCGAAAAATGACGAAATTTCCCCCGGCTCGATTTTTGTTTCCGATTAATCTGTCAAATTTTAGCCCATACCGACCCTGTCGCGAAAAATGACGAAATTGACCCTGGCGCGATTTTTGTTTTCAATCAATCAATAAAATTTTAGCCCAATCAGACACCGTCGCGAAAAATGACGAAATTGCCCCCGGCGCGATCGGCGCGAATTTTGTTCCCGATCAATCAGTCAAATTTTAGCCCACTCCGACACCGTCGCGAAAAATGATGAAATTTCCCTCGGCGCGAATTTTGTTTCAGATCAATCAGTCAAATTTCAGCCCATTCAGACACCGTCGCGAAAAATGACGAAATTCCCCCCGGCGCGATTATTGTTTCAAATCAATCAGTCAAATTTTGGCCCATTCCGACACCGTCGCGAAAAATAACAAAATTGCCACCGGTGCGATTTTTGTTTCCGATCAATCAGTCAAATTTTGGCCAATTTCGACACTGTCCCGAAAATTGACGAAATTTCCCCCGGCTCGATTTTTGTTTCCGGTCAATCAGTCAAATTTTAGCCCATTCAGACACCGTCGCGAAAAATGACGAAATTGCCCCCTGTACGATTTTTGTTTTCGATTAATCAGTCAAATTTTAGCCCATTCAGACACCGTCGCGAAAAATGACGAAATTGCCCCGGAGCAATTTTTTTCTTATCAATCAGTCAAATCTTAGCTCATTCCGATACCGTCACGAAAAATGACGAAACTGCCCCTGGCGCGATTTTTGTTTCCGATCAATCAATCAAATTTTAGCCCATTCCGACACCGTCGTGAAAAATGACGAAATTTCCCCAGCTCGATTTTTGTTTCTGATTAATCTGTCAAATTTTAGCCCATACGGACCCTGTCGCGAAAAATGACGAAATTGCCCCCGGCGCGATTTTTGTTCCCGATCAGCCTGTCAAATTTTAGCCCATTTCGACACCGTCACGAAAAATGACGAAATTGCCCCCGGCGCGATTTTTGTTCCCGATCAGCCTGTCAAATTTTAGCCCATTTCGACACCGTCACGAAAAATGACGAAATTGCCCCCGGCGCGATTTTTGTTCCCGATCAATCATTCAAATTTTAGCCCATTCGGACACCGTCGCGAAAAATGACGAAATTTCCCTCGGCACGAATTTTGTTTCAGATGAATCATTAAAATTTTATCCCATTGAGACACCGCCGCGAAAAATGATGAAATTTCCCTCGGCGCGAATTTTGTTTCAGATCAATCAGTCAAATTTCAGCCCATTCAGACACCGTCGC
>NW_019240749.1:0-1745 GCF_002742605.1 Olea europaea var. sylvestris | reverse complement strand
GGTAGAGCACCAGGCAGCCTGCCAAGTAACACAGAAGTCAATCCGAAAGAGCATGCAAAGGCTATAACAACGAGAAGTGGGGTAGAATTGCCTGAGAGACAAGTGAATAATCCCGTGACAAACAGAGAAGAGGTGTCTCCTGATGTAGAAGAGAATTTGGAGCAAGAAGAACAGACAGAAGAGCCAACACCGAGAGCAAATAAAGGAAACTCAAGGGATAAAGAAACTGTAGCTGTAAACCCCTATGAGCCACCCATACCGTTCTCTCAGAGGCTGAAGAAGCAAAAGATGGAACAACAATACAAGAAGTTTCTCAAGGTCTTCAAGAAGCTCCATATCAACATCCCATTTGCTGAAGCACTGGTTCAGATGCCTGGCTATGCAAAATTCCTGAAAGACATCCTGTCAAACAAAAGGAAGCTAGGAGATCATGAGACAGTTATGCTAACCGAGGAGTGTAGTGCCAGGATTCAGAGAAAGCTCCCACCAAAATTGAAAGATCCAGGGAGTTTCACTGTCCCTTGTACCATTGGTGAATTCTATTTTGATAAAGCTTTATGTGATCTTGGTGCAAGTATTAACTTAATGCCATTGTCTGTTTTCAGGAAATTAGGATTGGAAGAAGCTAAAGCTACCACGGTGACTTTACAGCTGGCTGATAGATCATTAACACATCCACGAGGAATAATTGAAGACGTGTTGGTTAAAGTGGAGAAGTTCATATTCCCAGCAGACTTTCTGATTCTGGATATGGAAGAAGATAAAGATGTTCCTTTAATACTGGGCAGACCATTCTTAGCCACAGGCAGAGCTTTGATCGACGTTCAGAATGGGTAGTTGATACTGAGATTGGGAGAAGAACAGGTTTCATTCAATGTCTTCAAGACCATGAAATTGCCAATAGAGACTGACAGATGTTTCAGGGTTGACATGATCGATAAAATGATTGAAGAGTCATTTACACTGTTGAATCCATCAGATGCATTGGAGGCCTGCATCGCATATTCTAAATCCACGAATTCTGATTCTGAAGACATAGAAATGTGTGCAAGATTTTTGGAGTCCAACCCACCTTACACGCGGAAACGATACTTTGAGGAGCTTGAGACAGGGCCAGAGAAATCACAGCCATCTATTCTGAAGCCACCAAAGTTGGAACTTAAGCAGCTGTCCCCACACTTAAGATATGCATATTTGGGGGAGTTTAATACACTTCCAGTGATAATTTCAAACATGGTTAGTGAAGTGGAGGAGGAAAAACTGCTTAGGGTGCTTCGAGATAATAAGCAAGCAATTGGGTGGACCATAGCTGATATCAAATGGATCAGCCCTTCCTTATGTATGCATAAAATTCTCATGGAGGAGAATTTTCGACCAACAGTTGAAAGTCAAAGAAGGCTAAACCCAAACATGAAGGAAGTAGTAAGAGCTGAGGTGATCAAACTTCTGGATGCTGGAATAATTTACCCGATATCAGATAGTAAATGGACTAGTCCAGTACAAGTTGTGCCCAAGAAAGGAGGAATTACAGTGGTTCAGAATGAAAAGAATGAGTTGATTCCGACAAGGACGGTAACAGGGTAGAGAGTTTGTATTGATTACCGCAAACTAAATACCGCTACAAGGAAAGATCATTTCCCTCTTCCGTTTATAGATCAGATATTGGAGAGATTGGCAGGCCATTCCCACTACTGCTTTCTGGATGGGTATTCGGGTTATAATCAGATACCAGTGGCACCAGATGA
>NW_019240748.1:0-1745 GCF_002742605.1 Olea europaea var. sylvestris | reverse complement strand
CAATCCAAAACGGTCGCTACATTTCCAAAAAGTACTTATGGGCCCAAAACGGACAACGTGTGCAAAAGTTATGCTCAATTCTTTGAACGCCGACAAATCAAGCATTCCAAATACGCAAGTGCTCATTCATTCAAAAAATAGCCGAAGTCCCTCATACGTCACGATGAAGTGGTGAGTTCAATCCAAAACGGGTGCTATATTTCCAAAAAGTACTTATGGGCCCAAAACGGACAACGTGTAAAAAAGTTGCGCTCAATTCTTCCTACGCTGACTCTCCAAGCATTCCAAATATGCAAGTGCTCATTCTTTTGAAAAATGGCCGAAATCGCTCATACGTCACGATGAAGTGGTGTGTTCAATCCAAAACGGTCGCTACATTTCCAAAGAGTACTTATGGGCCCAAAACGGACACCGTGTGCAAAAGTTACGCTCAATTCTTCGAACGCCGACAATCCAAGCGCTCCAAATACGCAAGTGCTCATTCTTTCGAAAACTGGCCGAAATCCCTCATACGTCACGACGAAGTGGTGAGTTCAATCCAAAACGGTCGCTACCTTTCCAAAAAGTACTTATGGGCCCAAAACGGACAACGTGTGCAAAAGTTACGCTCAATTCTTCTTACGCCGACTCTCCAAGCGTTCCAAATATGCAAGTGCTCATTCTTTTGAAAAATGGCTGAAATCCCTCATACGTCACGACGAAGTTGTGAGTTCAATCCAAAACGGACGCTATATTTCCAAAAAGTACTTCTGGGCCCAAAACGGACAACGTGTGCAAAAGTTACGCTCAATTCTTCTTTCGCCGACTCTCCAAGCGTTCCAAATATGCAAGTGCTCATCCTTTCGAAAAATGGCCGAAATCCCTCATACTTTACGACGAAGTTGTGAGTTCAATCCAAAACGGTCGCTACATTTCAAAAAAGTACTTATGGGCCCAAAACGGACACCGTGTGCAAAAGTTACGCTCAATTCTTCTTACGCCGACTCTCCAAGCGCTCCAAATATGCAAGTGCTCATTCTTTCGAAAACTGGCGAAAGTCCCTCATACGTCACGACGAAGTGGTGAGTTCAATCCAAAACGGTCGCTACATTTCCAAAAAGTACTTATGGGCCCAAAACGGACAATGTGTGCAAAAGTTACGCTCAATTCTTCTTTCGCCGACTCTCCAAGCGTTCCAAATATGCAAGTGCTCATTCTATCGAAAAATGGCGAAAATCCTTCATACGTTACGACGAAGTTGTGAGTTCAATCCAAAATGGTCGCTACATTTCCAAAAAGTACTTATGGGCCCCTTTCGAAAAATGGCCGAAATCCCTCATACGTCACGACAAGGTTGTGAGTTCAATCCAAAACGGTCGCTACATTTCCAAAAAGTACTTATAGGCCCAAAACGGACGACGTGTGCAAAAGTTACGCTCAATTCTTCTTTCGCTGACTCTCCAAGCGTTCCAAATATGCAAGTGCTCATTCTATCGAAAAATGGCCTAAATCCTTCATACGTCACGATGAAGTTGTGAGTTCCATCCAAAACAGCCGCTACATTTCAAAAAAGTACTTATGGGCCCAAAACGGACAACGTGTGCAACAGTTTTGCTCAATTCTTCGAACGCCGACAATGCAAGCGTTCCAAATACGCAAGTGCTCATTCATTCAAAAAATAGTCGAAGTCCCTCATACGTCACGATGAAGTGGTGAGTTCAATCCAAAACGGACGCTATATTTCCAAAAAGTACTTATGGGCCCAA
>NW_019240747.1:0-1745 GCF_002742605.1 Olea europaea var. sylvestris | reverse complement strand
TTGGACTAGCAATTAGCCGAAAATGAACAAACCCGAAGTTATCATGAAATCAAAAATCACTTTTCATTTGCTCGATTCCAATCAAATTAGACTGGCAATTCGACAAAAATGACCCAACTCGAATTTATCAGGAAATCAAAAATCACTTTTCATTGGCTCAATTCCAATCAAATTGGACTAGCAATTTGCTGAAAATGATCAAACCCGAAGTTTTCATGAAATCAAAAACCACTTTTCATTGGCTCGATTCCAATCGAATTAGACCAGCAATTCGCCAAAAAAGAACAAACCCGAAGTTATCGTGAAATCAAAAACCACTTTCCATTGGCTCGATTCCAATCGAATTAGACTAGGAATTCGCCAAAAACGAACAAACCCGAAGTGTCCATGAAATCAAAAACCACTTTTCATTGGCTCCATTCTAATCGAATTAGACTTGCAATTTGTCGAAAACGAACAAACCCGAAGTTATCATGAAAACAAAAACCACTTTTCATTGGCTCGATTCCAATCGAATTAAGCTAGCAATTCGGCAAAAACGAACAAACCCGAAGTTATAATGAAATCAAAAACCACTTTTTATTGGCTCGATTCCAATCGAATTAGACTAGCGATTTGTCTAAAACGATCAAACCCGAAGTCATCATGAAAACAAAAGCAACTTTTCGTTGGCTCGATTCCAATCGAATTAGACTGGCAGTTCGACAAAAACAAACCAACCCGAAGTTATCATCAAATCAAAAACCAATTTTCATTTGCTCGATTCCAATTGAATTAGACTAGCAACTTGCCAAAAATGATCAAACCGAAGTTTTCATGAAATCAAAAACCACTTTTCATTGGCTCGATTCCAATCGAATTAGACTCGTAATTCTCCAAAAAAGAACAAAGCCGACGTTTTCATGAAATCAAAAACCACTTTTCATTGGCTTGATTCGAATCAAATTAGATTAGCGATTCTCCAAAAACGAACAAACCCGAAGTTATCATGAAATCAAAAACCACTTTTTGTTGGCTCGATTCCAATCGAATTTGACTAGTAGTTTGCCAAAAATGAACAAACCAGAAGTTATAATGAAATCAAAAATCACTTTTCATTAGCTAGATTCCAATCGAATTAGACTAGCAATTCGCCAAAAATGAATGAACCCGAAGTTATGTAAAAATCAAAATCACTTTTCATTGGCTCAATTCCAAACGAATTAGACTAGTAGTTCTTCGAAAAAAACAAGCCCGAAGTTATCATGAAATCAAAAACCACTTTTCATTGGCTCGATTCCAATCGAATTAGGCTAGCAATTTGCCGAAACGAGTAACCCGAAGTTATCATGAAAATAAAAACCACTTTTCATTGGCTCGATTCCAATCGATTTAGACTAACAATTCGCCAAAAGCAAAAAAACCGGAAGCTATCGTGAAAACAAAAATCACTTTTCATTGGCTCGATTCCAATGGGATTAGACAAGCAATTCGTCAAAAAGAAACAAACCCAAATTTATCATGAAATCAAAAACCACTTTTCCTTAGCTCGATTCCAATTGAATTAGACCGGCAGTTCGCCGAAAACGAACAAGCCCGAAGTTTTCACGAAATCAAAAACCACTTTTCATTAGCTCGATTCCAATCGAATTGGACTAGCAATTCGCCAAAAACAAACAA
This sequence comes from Olea europaea var. sylvestris, assembly GCF_002742605.1. Lineage (NCBI taxonomy): Eukaryota > Viridiplantae > Streptophyta > Magnoliopsida > Lamiales > Oleaceae > Olea > Olea europaea. The sequence goes on along the minus strand of NW_019240747.1, from coordinate 86 downwards.
ACCTGAAGTCATCATGAAATCAAAAACCACTTTTCATTGGCTCGATTCCAATCGAATTAGACCAGCAATTCGGAAAAAATGAACAA
>NW_019240746.1:0-1745 GCF_002742605.1 Olea europaea var. sylvestris | reverse complement strand
TTGGGCCCATAAGAACTTTTTGGAAATGTAGCGACCGTTTTGGATTGAACTCACCACTTCTTCGTGACGTACAAGGGATTTTGGTGATTTTTCGAAAGAATGAGCACTTGCATATTTGGATCGCTTGGACTGTCGGCATACGAAGAGTTGAGCGTAACTTTTGCACACGTGTCCGTTTTGAGCCCATAAGCACTTTTTGGAAATGTAGCGACCGTTTTGGATTAAACTGACCACTTCGTCATGACGTATGAGAGAGTTCGGCCATTTTTCGAAAGAATGAGCCCTTGCATATTTGGAACGCTTGGATTGTAGGCGAAGGAAGAATTGAGGGTAACTTTTGCACACGGTGTCCGTTTTGGGCCCATAAGAACTTTTTGGAAATGTAGCGACCGTTTTGGATTGAACTCACCACTTCGTCGTGACGTACGAGGGATTTTGGCGATTTTTCGAAAGAATGAGCACTTGCATATTTGGATCGCTTGGATTGTCTGCGTACGAAGAGTTGAGCGTAACTTTTGCACACGTGTCCGTTTTGAGCCCATAAGCACTTTTTGGAAATGTAGCGACCGGTTTGGATTGAACACACAACTTCATCATGACGTACGAGGGATTTTGGCCATTTTTCGAAAGAACTAGCACTTGCATATTTAGAACGCTTGGAGAGTCGGCGGACGAATAATTGAGCGTAACTTTTGCACACAGTGTCCGTTTTGGGCCCATAAGAACTTTTTGGAAATGTAGCGACCATTCTGGATTGAACTCACCACTTCGTCGTGACGTACGAGGGGTTTTGGCCATTTTTCGAAAGAACTAGCACTTGCATATTTAGAACGCTTGGAGAGTCAGCGGACGAATAATTGAGCATAACTTTTGTTCACAGTGTCCGTTTTGGGCCCATATGAACTTTTCGGAAATGTAGCGACCATTCTGGATTGAACTCACCACTTCGTCGTGACGTACGAGGGGTTTTGGCCATTTTTCGAAAGAACTAGCACTTGCATATTTAGAACGCTTGGAGAGTCAGCGGACGAATAATTGAGCATAACTTTTGTTCACAGTGTCCGTTTTGGGCCCATATGAACTTTTCGGAAATGTAGCGACCATTCTGGATTGAACTCACCACTTCGTCGTGACGTACGAGGGGTTTTGGCCATTTTTCGAAAGAACTAGCACTTGCATATTTAGAACGCTTGGAGAGTCAGCGGACGAATAATTGAGCATAACTTTTGTTCACAGTGTCCGTTTTGGGCCCATAAGAACTTTTTGGAAATGTAGCGACCATTCTGGATTGAACTCACCACTTCGTCGTGACGTACGAGGGATTTTGGCAATTTTTCGAAAGAATGAGCACTTGTATATTTGGATCGCTTGGATTGTCAGCGTACGAAGAGTTGAGCGTAACTTTTGCACACGTGTCCGTTTGGGCCCATAAGCACTTTTTGGAAATGTAGCGACCGTTTTGGATTGAACACACAACTTCATCGTGACGTACGAGGGATTTTGGCCATTTTTCGAAAGAACTAGCACTTGCATATTTAGAATGCTTGGAGAGTCGGCGGACGAATAATTGAGCGTAACTTTTGCTCACAGTGTCTGTTTTGGGCCCATAAGAACTTTTTGGAAATGTAGCGACCGTTTTGGATTGATCTCACCACTTCGTCATGATGTACGAGGGATTTTGGCAATTTTTCGAAAGAATGAGCGCTTGTATATTTAGAACGCTTGGAGAGTCGACAGACGAAGAA
>NW_019240745.1:0-1745 GCF_002742605.1 Olea europaea var. sylvestris | reverse complement strand
TCAGCGTAACTTTCGCACACAGTGTCCGTTTCGGGCCCATAATAACTTTTTGGAAATGTAGCGACCGTTTTGGATTGAACTCATAACTACTTCATGACGGATGAGAGATTTTAGTGATTTTTCGAAAGAATTAGTACTTGCATATTTGGAACGCTTGGATAGTCGGCGTACGAAGAATTCAGCGTAACATTTGCACACGGCGTCCGTTTCGGGACCATAAGTACTTTTTGGAAATGTGGCGACCGTTTTGGATTGAACTGAAGACTTCGTCGTGACGTATGAGGGATTCCGGCCATTTTTTGATAGAATGAGCACTTGCATATTTGGAACGCTTGGAGAGTCGGCGTACGAAGAATTGAGCATAACATTTGCACACGGTGTCCGTTTTGGGCTCATAAGTACTTTTTGGAAATGTAGCGACGGTTTTGGATTGAACTCACTACTTCGTCGTGATGTATGAGGGATTTTAGCGATTTTTCGAAAGAATGAGCACTTGCATATTTGGAACGCTTGGATAGTCGGCGTACGAAGAATTCAGCGTAACATTTGCACACGGCGTCCGTTTCGGGACCATAAGTACTTTTTGGAAATGTAGCGACCGTTTTGGATTGAACTGAAGACTTCGTCGTGACGTATGAGGGATTCCGGCCATTTTTTGATAGAATGAGCACTTGCATATTTGGAACGCTTGGAGATTCGGCGTACGAAGAATTGAGCGTAACTTTTGCAAACGGTGTCCGTTTTGGGCCCATATGTACTTTTTGGAAATGTAACGACGGTTTTGGATTGAACTCACTATTTCGTCGTGACGTATGAGGGATTTTATCAATTTTTTGAATGAATGAGCACTTGCATATTTAGAACGCTTGGATAGTCGGCGTACGAAGAATTCAGCGTAACTGTTGCACACTGTGTCCGTTTTGGGCCCATAAGTACTTTTTGGAAATGTAGCGACCATTTTGGATTGAACTCACTACTTCGTCGTGACGGATGTGAGATTTTAGCAATTTTTTGAAAGAATGAGTACTTGCATATTTGGAACGCTTGCATAGTCGGCGTACGAAGAATTCACCATAACTTTTGTACACGGTGTCTGTTTCGGGCCAACAAGTACTTTTCGAAAATGTAGCGACCGTTTTGGATTGAACTTAAGACTTTTTCGTGATGTACGAGGGATTTCGGCCATTTTTTGAAAGAATGAGCACTTGCATATTTGGAACGCTTGGATAGTTGGCGTACTGAGAATTGAGCATAACTTTTGCACACGGTGTACATTTCGGGCCCATAAGTACTTTTTGGAAATGTAGCGACCGTTTTGGATTGAACTCACAACTTCGTTGTGACGCATGAGGGATTTTAGCGATTTTTCAAAAGAATGAGCACTTGCATATTTGGAACGCTTGGATAGTTGGCGTACTGAGAATTGAGCATAACTTTTGCACACGGTGTACATTTCGGGCCCATAAGTACTTTTTGGAAATGTAGCGACCGTTTTGGATTGAACTCACAACTTCGTCATGACGTATGAGGGATTTTAGTGATTTTTCGATAGAATGAGCACTTGTATATTTGGAACACTTGGATAGTCGACGTATGAAGAATTCAGCGTAACTTTTGCACACGGTGTCCGTTTCGGGCCCACAAGTACTTTTCGGAAATGTCGCGACCGTTTTGGATTGAACTTAAGACTTTGTCGTGACGTATGAGGGATTTTGACCATTTTTTGAAAGAATGAGCACTTGCAT
>NW_019240744.1:0-1745 GCF_002742605.1 Olea europaea var. sylvestris | reverse complement strand
AATCGCGCCGGGTGTAATTTCGTCATTTTTCGCGACTATGTAGGAATTGACTAAAATTTGACTTGTTGATCGGAAACAAAAAGTGCGCCGGGGTCAATTTGTCATTTTTCTCAACTGTGTCGGAATTGGCTGAAATTTGACAGGTTTATCGGGAACAAAAATCGCGCTGGGTCTAATTTTGTCATTTTTCGCGACAGTGTCGGAATTGGCTGAAATTTGACAGGTTTATCGGGGACAAAAATCAGGCCGGGTGTAATTTCGTCATTTTTCGCAACTGTGTCAGAATTGACAAAAATTTGACTTGTTGATCGGAAACAAAAAGCGCGCCGGGGGCAATTTCGTCATTTTTCTCGACTGTGTCGGAATTGGCAGAAATTTGACAGGTTTATCGGGAACAAAAATCACGCTGGGTGTAATTTCGTCATTTTTCGCTACCGTGTCGGAATTGGTTGAAATTTGACTGGTTTATCGGGGACAAAAATCGCGCCGGGTGTAATTTCGTCATTTTTCGCGACTATGTCGGAATTGACTAAAATTTGACTTGTTGATCTGAAACAAAAATTGCGCCGAGGGCAATTTCGTCATTTTTCTCGACTGTATCGGAATTGGCAGAAATTTGGCAGTTTAATCTGAAATAAAAATCACGCCGGGGGCAATTTCGTCATTTTTCTCGACTGTGTCGGAATGGGCTCAAATTTGACAGGTTGATCGAAAACAAAAATCGCGTCGGGGCAATTTCGTCATTTTTCTCGACTGTGTCGGAATTGGCTGAAATTTGGCAGTTTGATCTGAAATAAAAATCGCGCCGGGGGCAATTTCATCACTTTTCTCGACTGCGTCGAAATGGGCTCAAATTTGACAGGATGATCGGGAACAAAAATCGCTTCGGGTGTAATTTCGTCATTTTTCGCGACTGTGTCGGAATGGGCTAAAATTTGACAGGTTGATCGGAAACAAAAACCGCGTCGTGGGCAATTTCGTCATTTTTCTAGACTGTTTCGGAATTGGCTAAAATTTGACTGGTTGAACGGAAACAAAAATCGCGCCGGGGGCAATTTCGTCATTTTTCTCGACTGTGTCGGAATTGGCATAAATTTGATAGGTTTATCGTGGACAAAAATCGCGCCGGGTGTAATTTCGTCATTTTTCGCGACTGTGTCGGAATTGACTAAAATTTGACCTGTTGATCGGAAACAAAAAGAGTGCCGGGGACAATTTCGTCATTTTTCTCAACTGTGTCGGAATTGGCTGAAATTTGACAGCTTTATCGGGAACAAAAATCGCGCTAGGTGTAATTTCGTCATTTTTCGCGACAGTGTCGGAATTGGCTGAAATTTGACTGGTTTATCGGGGACAAAAATCGCGCCGGGTGTAATTTCGTCATTTTTCGCGACTATGTAGGAATTGACTAAAATTTGACTTGTTGATCGGAAACAAAAATAGCGCCGGGGGTAATTTCGTCATTTTTCTCGACAGTGTCGGAATTGGCTGAAATTTGACTGGTTTATCGGGGACAAAAATCGCGCCGGGTGTAATTTCGTCATTTTTCGCGATTATCTCGGAATTGACTAAAATTTGACTTGTTGATCGGAAACAAAAACCGCGCAGGGGGCAATTTAGTCATTTTTCTCGACTCTGTCGGAATTGGCAAAAATTTGGCAATTTAATCTGAAATAAAAATCGCGCCGGGTGCAGTTTCGTCATTTTTCTCGACTATGTCGGAATGGGCTCAAATTTGACAGGTT
>NW_019240743.1:0-1745 GCF_002742605.1 Olea europaea var. sylvestris | reverse complement strand
GTCTTGGTTTGTTACAAACTCATATTTCATTGAATTATTTAATTCAAAGCATTAAATTTCGTAAATAAAATTAACAACGTAAATTTAACTGCTAGAATTTTGAAAATTAAATTGAAGGGTCTAAACATAGATTGTATTTTTTAGCCTAACTAATAACCTAGCTACTCATACTAACGAAATAAAAATAATAAAAAGGAATATAGTTTATAGATGTTCTTACTTATTTTTTTTAGTACGGCAGGTTCTGAGAAGTTCTAATGCTACATTTATTGTGCTGATTCCAAAGAAATCGGAAGCAGTTGACATCAAGGATTTTTGCCCTATTAGCTTAGTTAGTGGGGTGTACAAGATTATCGCGAAGATCCTGGCGAATAGATTGGAGAAGGTGCTGGAGAAAGTGGTGACCAAGAGTCAGAATGCTTTTGTGAAAGGAAGACAGATTTTGGATCCTGTGCATATAGCGAATGAACGCGTTGACTCTAGATTGCGCCTGGGGGTGCCAGGAATGTTATGTAAACTCGATATTCAGAAGGCTTATGATCACGTGAACTGGGGGTTCATTTTGTACATGCTCGGGCGATGTGGCTTTGGGGAAAAGTGGTGCAAGCATCGTTTCATTCTTCGTTTTGGTCAATGGCAACCCGGAGGCTCATTTTTGAAATAGTAGAGGTTTGAGGCAAGGGGATCCCTTGTTTCCGTTGCTGTTTGTGATTGTTATGTAGACAGTTAGTAAGATGCTTGAGAGAGCTGTGGAAGAAGGATTGCTAAGGGGCTTTACGGTTGGACACTTACAAGTTTCCCATTTGCTATTTGCAAATGATACACTAATCCTTTGCGATGTAGATAATGAGCAATTTAGGAACTTGCGTCGGCTACTTCTATGTTTTGAAGCGGTGTCGGGATTGAAGATTATTCATGTATTATCCATGATTAATAAAATTACTTGATTATTTAAAAAAAAAAAAAAAATTGATGAAGGATACTTGTATCTTCACCAATAATATAAAAAATCTTCAATCCTTAGCTTTTCGCTCTTTGATCTCGATGTTCTATGCGTTTTTCTCTCTAAAATTGTGCGTCTCATTAAAAGAATCATGAAATATACGTTTAGGAGTCTATAAAAACTCTAAAAGAAATAGTCCTAAATCATCTTCCATGTGGAATTTGAGTGTAAATAGGAAATCAACAAAAGCTGGAATTTCTCCCAGTTTAGTACACTTTGGTCCCACACATTAAATTCGTATGCATTTCAGGTCCTCTTTATTTGCATGGCAGGTCCTCAACTTCAAGGCTTGATTATTTTGGTCCCCAATTCTTCAATCGTGTACAACTTCAATCCAATTTTATCCAAGCTTGTTAAATCCAGACTTTACCTACTATTAACAGAAAGTAGATATCTGCTCAATATAGTAATAAATAAAAATCAAAGCCCGGATAAGTGCATTAAATGCACTTATCAACATATTGTTACATAATGGAACACATTTGCTGATTTTATCTTAATCAATTGTTGGGAATTTCATAATAATAACTCATGTTTCCTTGCAGGCGTAATATGCTTGAAAAGAAATTGGCTGATTCTGAGGTCTCTGAGGAAGAGCAAAACAACATATTGAAGTACTTGGAGAGAAAAGAAACAGAATATATGCGCCTTCAAAGGCATAAAATGGGCGCTGATGATTTTGAGCCATTAACAGTAATAGGAAAGGGTGCATTTGGAGAGGTCTTTTCTCTCCCCTCCCCCC